>NC_089763.1:60650546-60720546 GCF_040412425.1 Macrobrachium rosenbergii | reverse complement strand
CAAAATAAAAATTGCATTTCTTGTCCCTTTATCTCTCATAAAACCACATTGTTCACTGCCAATCTCTGGGAGTATCTTATTTCTTATTCTGTTCAAAACAATCCTTGATATTATTTTTGTGATCTGACTCATGATACTGATAGTCCGGGGTTTATTGCACTCAAGTGTTCCTGGTATTTTTAGCATTGTGATAAATGTTGATTTATACATTTGTGTTGCAGGCTCTCCATCTTCATATATTCCTTCCACTATTTTCACTAATATATCAATGATGCATTCTCCCAGGGCTACCAACATCTCTGCTGCTATTCCATCATCACCTGTTGCTTTGCCATTTGTTTTAAAGATGCCTCTATCTCTGGTCTGATTATACTTGGTCCCTCTCCGTTGTCATTGAAGTCTAGATGTTCTATTCTATCATCATCAAATAATTCTCCAATATACTCCGTCCATCTTTCCAATATTTCTTTTGACTCCATGGCTATGGTTCCATCCGCTTTTTTTTATATCAGTGCTGATACTTCTCTTCTTTTTAAAAGTAATTTCTTTCACCTTATCATACTTTCTCCATTCGTCCCTTTTATCCAAATCTTCTACCTCCTCACAAATCTCATCCATCCGTTTCTCCTTTGCCTTTGTGCATTCCCACTTAATAGTTCTATCCAGAGCTCTATATCTATCTTCATTTTTACCCTTTTGATGCCTTCTTTCATCCATCATTATCAAGATATCTTCTGTCATCCATTCTCTCCAAGCTCTCCTTTCTGTTGTTGGTATTATATCATTACCTTCCCTTATTGCATTTTCCATATTTTGTCACTTTTGCTGAGGATGTTGGAGCACTGGGCCTTCCTCCTTAAGCTGGTCATATCTATTTCTTACAGTTATATTATATTGGTTCTTCATTTCCTCTGTTTTCAATCATTTCAGTTGCCTCTTTGATTTAGGAACTCTTCCTCTGATTTTTCAACTTTCGGTTGCTACAACTGGTACTTGGTCACTATTACAATCGGCTCCTGGGTAGGTTTTCACTTGCTTGACGGAGTTCCTAAATCTTTTATTGATGGCTAGAAAGTCTATTTGGTTTCTAACTCTGTCACCAGGGCTTTTCCATGTCCAGAGATGTCTTGGGTGGTGCTTAAACCAGGCGTTTGATATAATCTGTTCTCTCTCTAAGCACCAGTCTACAAATCTGTTTCCTCTCTCATTTCTACTACCTAATCCAAAAGGCCCAACAATATCTGCTGTTCTTCCTTGTTCCACCTTTGCACTGAGGTCACCAATAACCATAATTACTTCATGCTCTTTGCACTGCTCTTTTGCCTGATTTAACTCTAGATAAAATTGATCAACATCCTCTTCATCATGTTCAGATGCAGGTGCATATACTTGTACTATGCATATATTGATTGGTGTGGCTTTTATATGCACCAACAAAATCCTGTCAGATACAGCCCAATAGCCTATCAAACATGGTTTCATAGATTTGTCTAACATCACAACAACACCTCTCTCAGCACTCTGGCCTCCCGAGTATATGAAGGTTGCTCTTGTTGAAGTTGGAGAACATCCCACTCCTGGCCATCTAACCTCACTAAGCCCTAATACTTGTAGCTTCATTCTTTCCATTTCTCTCTCTACATTCATTTTCTTACATTCCAAATAGCTATCCTTATTTTTCTTGTTTTCTGTTGTCTTTGGGTTGTTATTACTTTTCTGTCTTTTCTTTTTGGGGCAGTAGCTTGATGACGGTCAAATGCCACCTGCACCACATGACTAATTTGACCAGGCAAGACAACCACATTATCCAATCTGACATAGTTCCCACTAACGCAGTTCATCTGCAATTTTGTTTGTGGCATAGCCATCATTATTCTTGGAGGTTATACATGGTGAGGTCTCCAGTTTTCTTCCATGCTATGGTTATAAGGCATAGACCTAGCCTTTACCTAAAAAGGTTGACCATACAAGGCGGTAGGGGTTTTAAATTGGGAGTTTTCCTTCTCCTTAGCCTTTAAATGAAAAGTTTTTCCACAAGGCAGTGGAGCTGTACCCTAGCAAGGGAGGCATACAGGTACTACACCTTGCCCAAGAGTGACCTGGAGGTAGTTGCAATTCAAGGTAACCTCATTATGTCCTTTAGCAAAAGCTTTGCAACTGGATACGGTTTAGCCTCATATCCAGGAGGAATATATATATATATATATATATATATATATATATATATATATACATATATATATATATATATATATATATATATATATATATATATATATATATATATATATATATATATATATATATATATATATATATATATATACACACACACACACACACACACACACATATATATATATATATATATAAATATATATATATATATATATATATATATATATATATATATATATATATATATATATATATATATATATATATATATATATACAGTATATATATATATATATATATATATATATATATATATATATATATATATATATATATATATACAGTATATATATTATAAATATTCCTGTTCGACCTCTCTTTCCTTGCTTCATTCGAATACAAGAAATTTATCTTTGTTAAAGCAAGAGGGCAGACAATGTAGGATGTAACAAAGAAGTGAGTGGGAAGCAGTGTTTTAGATTTAGAAGTGTTTTCAAATTCCACACACCAACTGCTGAGACATTAACTTGGAGGGCTGTAAACCAGCGATAGGTTTTGCTAGGACAGACCTTAGAGGTACTGTTCCCACAGCTCAGTCTTCTCTATCCTGAATACTGGTGAGTCTATTGTCATTTCAGGTCAAGCCCTGGTTAGGCAGAGTTTTGAAGCAAGTATGAGAGAAACTGCCCCAGCATCAGGACTCTCCACGCAGCCAGCCCAGCATCCGAACATGACAGGGCTGTCATCTAATCATTCTTTGTTTTTCCCTCCTTTTTCAAACCGAGGATAAAATTGCTATTTCAGTGGACTAAGGAATCTCATGCAACTGATCACTGCACTAGCTAACCTAGCGGTAAGTCTGAAGTGACAATTGCTCCCAGTTCTCTTTCCCTTCGACTGAAGACTCTCATTTTCCCTTGTTAAAATTTTCCTCTCTTAAACAGTCACTGACTAAGAGATTCTAGTAAAACATATTCCATTTATGAAGTCATCTATCACATAACTTGTATTCCATGGTGTTAAAAGTATTATTCCTAACTTAAGAAATCATTCCCTTGTGATTAAGTAATGACAAGTGAGAGTTTCTGTAATGCAAGATTGTTATCTGGATACGTCGTTTCCAGAATTACGTGCGCCTTGGGCCTGCATAACGTCCTCTTTCTTGGAGAAGAATCTGCATCATTAGTGCCAAGAAGCCTTAATTCGACCCATTTGCAGTAAATTCCTAATGCAGCGTCTGAGAGGCATATAAATTTGTTGCATTCATTCTATGTAGCATTGAAGTTTGTCAGAAGGACTAATATTCTGAGCTGCTGTTAGGTCCTGTAAATAACCCATTTAATTTTATTTTATTTACGTGATTTGCTGAACTAGTTTTCCAGTAAGTTTGCTGAATTCATTCATGTGGTTATGAATAAACCTCCATCCTTTGTTAACGAGTGGTAGCTGGTGACCTGATCTATTCAGTATCTGTCCTTTAGAGTTAATGTTAGCATCAATTGACAGAATTATGTGGATCTTAGATAAAGTAAGGCAACATAGATTAAAGTAACTGATTATTGAACTTATTAGCCATGTAAAAAAAAAAAATATATATATATACAGTATACACACACACACACACACACACACACACATATATATATATATATATATATATATATATATATATATATATATATATATATATATATATATATATATATACATATATATATATATATATATATATATATATATATATATATATATATATATATATATATATATATATATATATATATATATATATATATATATATATATATATATATATATATATATATATATATATATATATATACTGTATTCAATAGGACCTTGTAATAAAAATCTTGAACTACCGTAACCTGAGAAAAAGAGCAAATAATCAATGGTAGGTCGCCAAATGAGAAGTCTGCTTCCTAACACTTACTTTTTTACACAAGCACACTGGTAAATTAAAGGTAACAGATCTCACTAAATGAAAATGCACAATAAATCAATGAATTGGAAATAAGCACATCAAGTAATTCCAATATGTACAATCACTCAAAAAAGTTTTGCAACATACTTCAAAGGTTTTCGGACAACAGCTTATAATAGCGACATCTGGCGCTATTTGGCAACTCAGTTGTAAGCGCGTGAAACAACTGATACTGCTTACTGTTGTCATACTTTACTTAATAAAAGGATGTTACTGTAATACTTCAGAGGTCATCGCTGTTCTTATATTTTAATATTTCCATCTCCAACTGCCATCACTATCGTTGTTTTATCTCCTTCATATGTGTGAACTTTGTAGACATACGCCTACGACTGTTATAAGTTGAACTATTAGTCTTATTAACATCAACAAATACGACTTTTGTAAAGATTTGCTTGCACATTATTATTAATCAAATTTTTGAATGACTAACCCTATGTATATTGTGAACTAGTGAAACTTAATATAACATATAATCGTGCAATCACACACACACATAAATATATATATTTTGTATATATATATATATAAATAGGTTTATATATATATATATATATATATATATAATATGTAACAGCCCTTTCTGAGCCTATACTTGATTTAAGTCTCTGTTTTATGAACAGAGGTTTGATCTCAATCCCGAGACATTGTGTGATAGCAGTAACGTGAGCCTGCATCATAAGTTATATCTTTCCCTAACTAAAATCTAGGACTACTGGAATGAGATACTAAGTACAAAACTAAAACCCTTTATTGACAAAATCAACGAAAAATAACTTCTTAAAAATTACGAAGAATGAAATCAATGTTTCATATAACTATCAGAAAATCTTCTAAGGAAATAATGCTCCAAAATCATAAACCCCCCAATTACAGAAAATAACTCATCTGTCAAAACATGAACACGTCAATCAATTAAAACAGGTCATCTCAAATGTCATACCACTCTCATCCTCGTAGGAGTGAGAGAAGAAAAAATGAATAGGAATGGTGGAACAGAAATACCTGTGAAAGAAGAAACGTCACATTAAAAATTATACAATGTAAAAATTGCAGAAACACACATTTCACTGACACAGGAGATACCGTGTGTTCACAGTTCTGAAAAACAAAGTCTAAAAACGTATAAGAATTTTACTCACTCACACAAGTCCTCTGGGACAGTCTCCATGTGAAAATCACTCACATCTTCAGACACACATGAATCGGATCTCACAAGTCCAATTCGAACAACAGTTCCTCCCATTATATTCATTATCTAATCAAATACTTTTGTATGACATCATTCGAAAAGATCGGCAAGACATGCCTCTGTACTTCGAGGCGTCTAGTGAAACTTAATATTAAAAGCATCCTTCAAAACCGGATTTTGTAACTGGTTCAGCTTCTAGAACGTTCTTTGCTGAAAACGCATTTGCCAGCACACTTGTCACCAAGGTGGTTTCTTCGACCCTTGTGGTATGCGAATGTTTCAGCATTTTCCAATTTGCTGCGTATGAAAATGGACCCTGCGAATATACCCAACTTTTCAAAGGTCACCTTCGCGAGCCTTTACATATATAATGCCGTTATCATGTGTAATTTCTCATTTCTTTCATTGCTACTTAGGCCTATCATTTTGATGCCCCTTATGAAGTTAACCGAATATATAACGCCTATTTTTGTATTTCTTATTATATAAGTTTCTAAAGAATTAAAATTAGCAAGAAGTTCAACATTAATTTAGTTACTGCTAAGCGCCAGCAGTGAAGAAGACTACCATGCTCATCAGTGGAGAATGTCTTCTCCTCTTCACAAAAGATGATTCTTACAGAAATCATCGGCCACTGGATTATATTATAATAAAAACCCTAGCCTCTATTCTTTGTGTTTCGCTGATATGAAGTGTTTTTTGGCAGGAGTATGATGAAATAATATTTTGGTCTCATGTAGCCTGTTATGGATGGTTTGAGCAGCAACTTGACAGGAAAGTGTAATGTTCTCTCTTTATGGCAACACCGGCTTGTCAGGGGAGTTAGGCGGGGCTCCTTCAGTGATCATCCGATGATGATCCTTAACATGCAACAACGGGGTCGTCCTCCACTTTTTACAATGAATTTATCATATTTCCTCGTTCTCTCTGTTGTTTTATTCCTCTATACATGGTTGTTTTATTTACGCTAAGCTGCCGAGCAATATCTACAATAGAGACATTAGTCTTATACAAGATAATGATTGTGGTGCGGCAGTCTTTTGCCCATCTTATCGGTGCAAGTGACGAGACAGTTTAGTTTAATTTTCCTGCCCGAATGTGGAGTCACACGATAACATACGACGTTACAAGATTTTTTTCTTTTTGTTGTGACAACAATAATGGTTGAATTCTTTCTTTCTTTATTTATATATAATTTCATTGATGATTATTCAATATTACTTTATTAGTCAATTAGCTTTTATCTGGATTCGAAATATAGTTTCTTCTTTGACTCTTTTGCCCAATCATCTGAAGTGAAATTTTTCAAAATGTTTCGTCGTTTTTCGTAATATGAAAATTTTCACTCACCATTCTTTTTTATATTGATAACCGTATGATTAATAACCAAAGTCGAATAAGAAAATTACATTTCCTTGTAAATATCAAAAGAACAAATTACTGTTAGGTGAACAAAAACTTCTGGAACATGTTGCAAAACATTTTTGAGTGATTGTACATAAATGGATCATATAAAAGAGGCCTTTAAAATTCCAGTAGTCATTCAATTTTATCATCCTGGTGTGGCAGACTTCTCTTGGCAAATCTGGAACACAGGAGAAACATCTACTCGGTAAATGACACTGACACCACTCCTGGAAGTGAAATAATTCCAGATGAGACTACTAATAAGGTAATACCCTCTTAGGACGAGTTTGATACATAAGTAAAATGGATTGCATTACTCTAATCACTTCTAACAAGGGAATGGCGTTACTCTATGCACTGCTAGCAAGGGACACACTGACTGGCACTGATAAATGTACTGTTGCAAAGTCAAAGGAAAAGGGATGGAATTAAATTATGAATTGTGAGGGAGATATTAAGTTAGAGAAAAGTCACACTAGCTCGGGAATTAACTCTCGAATCACAGGACGTACCATACGTTGCTTCCTTGGGATGCTTGTATAGAAGATTCCCCAGATGCAGTAGATCTTAACTATCTCATGACAACGTCTGGCTCAAAGGTTATAGCTCTCCAAGTGTATGAAAAGAGGGCCTGCAAGGCTCAAAGGCTCAATGCTCCAACTGGCAGAACCTTTGGGAGTCTCAAACAGACTGATTGGCGACTTCGGTTGTTTTGCCCTTTTTTGGGAGGAAAATGTGGTGCAGGCGTGACTTTAGGCAACGACCCGAGAGTGTACCTGTGGATTAACAAGAGACAATCTTTCGCCAGTACTTTGAAAATACAAAAGGGTTTAATTAGGTTTGGGCTTGGCAAGGAGGGAACGGTCATTATCTTTTCCAGGTGTTTTCCATGGCTTCTCATGAAGTAAGGGAATGCAGAACACTCCCTACAAATCTCCTGTCACTCCCTATACTGTGGCTATACCAACCCCCCTATTAAAATGGAAAATTTTCTGAATTATTAAGAAGATAAGCAATATACTGGAGTGAATTCACAAATAAATAGATAAATGTACATATATATATATCTATATATGCAGATATATATAAACATGTACATATATATGTATATATTATTAAGTCTTTACTCTCACCTACTTACTGTAGTCCTTGCTCAGGGATCCAATCTTGGGGTCTAGCTGAAAAACAGGAAACTTACCATGACTACAACGAGGAACCAAATTGCAGATAAAGACTTAGATTTACTTTAAATGGGATATATTTACAATTAAACACATCAATCAGAAGAATGGGGAATGATAGGCAGGTAAAACAAAGTTCTGCCATGTGGTCAAATATTAGAGCAATTTCACCAGGAATGTAGGGATGTGTTTAATGGGGTCAGACTGGAAAGTTACTGGGGGTGGCCGCAAGGTGGCCACGAGGGATAGCTCAAACAGAGCAAGCAAGGGACAGGTGTGTGAGATCTGGAGCCAGGAGGGTTTCTGAGACCGAGGCTGCTGACTGCCCACCTTTTATGACCTTGGCAGTTTATTTTTCCTCTCCTCTCAGAGGGCGTTAGGAGTGTTAGTGTCTGCCCTCGGTGTTGAAGATGGCGGCTCCGTCACATGTGTTGTGACCTCTGGCAACCACATGTTCTCTAGTTGCTCTGCGGGGACTCAACTTTTTCTCCAGGACTTCATCCAAAGCTGGTTTGTCTGTGAGGCAGGATTTTCGTCTCCATTTGCCTTTATCTGAGAAGAGGCTTTTCAAGCCGCCACTAAGTCTAGGAAAGATTAAAAAATGTACCAAAATGGGATCATGGAGAAAAATTTACGTAGGGACTGAGTTTCTCACACCCTTCCTCAGTTAGTTATTGTTAGAACTTTGTTCTTTTTTTATTATTATCTTGAGTTTACCCTATTTTGTTATTTATTTTAGTATCCCCATCAGGGTTTTGCACTTTCTTCCTCCATGTTATTTTGAGTTTCCATTCCTGTTTTTTCTCAGTCCTGTTTTCAGTTTCCTCAAAGTGATCTGAGGTGTATTCAGAAGTCCCTGTGCCCTAGTTGAGCAGTCTAGTTCTGGCCCTCGTATTGATACAATATATGGATTATAGCAATTTCCCTCCTATATTCTGCAAGGATTCGCTTTGCTCTGGTAGTGGTAGCTGATTGCAACGTTGCCACCTCACCTTGCTGTAGCCTTGGGCCAGTATCTCCCTGGGGGACCTCACTGTGAGCAGGTATAAGTCCTTTATTTAAGTCTGGTGGCATTGGAGAGACATGGAAATTTCGTGTGGGGGGTCGGGCCTTTAGTCTGCAGGCCTTGAAGTATAGTGGGGAATGCCTTCCCGCTTCTTTGACTCACATTCGGCCTTTGAAATGTTGGGAGGGGACCCCCTTCCCACCTTGCCTTACTCCGTTACGTCCCATTGGACCAACAGGCAGTTCCTCGCATAAGGATCTTTGTGGAGACTATAACTTAGTGGCCACTTTATATTTGCTAGGGCATCTTAGCTTTGTTAATTATTAGGCTTCATTCAGGCCATTATTTTCTCCTTTCTTTTGGGACCCCTTCATTTTTGAGGATGTATGTTTCTGTTTTCTTTAATTAATAGTGTGGGTGTTTTGCTTAAATTATCATTATTGTATTCATAGTTTATTGTGTGAATGTTATTCATATATTGATGTTTTTGTAGTGGTTCCAGCTATCATTTCTATTTTTATTGTGTTTGTAAATATATATTATAATATTTTTACTTCTGGTATTTGGTATCCCTCTCTGTTAATATTTGCACACTGACTATTATCTCACCTTTTGTGGCTTTAAGTTTGGAGAACACCTGTTGAAATTAATGTTTTTTCTGCATAGTCGGTATATGTACGATAGCCCTTAGAGAAGAGTCCAGACAGTTATCAGTATGAACGATACTACTTTTTACCTTATAAGACAGGTTGGAGGTTGAGTTGGCATACTAAATAGTTTCTCGCATTACAATACACACACACATATATATATATATATATATATATATATTTATATATATATATATATATATATATATATATATATATATATATATATATATATATATATATATATATATATATATATATATATATATATATATATATATATATATATATATATATATATATATATATATATATATATATATATATATATATATATATATATATATATATATATATATATATATATATATATATATATATATATATATATATATATATATATAAATATATGAATATCTTTACTGTAATACAACAGTATGATATGAAAATAAAAAGGCTCACAAAACACTGTCTGAACGTTACAACCATATATTTAGAGCACTTCCTTCCGTGGCCCTGTTCACTGGTAAAATATGAACAGATGGTAGATACAAGGGTATATATACTAAGCATACATAGGTATGGCAGTAAGTCTCGTTGGCACGCAGGTGGCCATTGACCCAGGAAGGATGGAAATTAAGGTATTCCCTTGTGATTCTTGGCTTCATTAGCTCCCCTCTGGCGATGTGTCTGGTGGTCGTATTTTCTGAAACACCTTCTTAAGAACAGGCCTGAGGATTAATCCATCGATGTCATCTGATTTCCAATATCCTCCTGACAGGTTCATATTGTTGGTTTGATTGATGATAGCAGATTCCAGCATTTTCCTTTTGTACGGACAACTACTTTTGAAAACCAGCTCTGTCCCACTCCAGTTTATGGTATGGCCTTTACCCCTAATACATAGGAAAATCCCTGAACTCTCTGAAACATGTCTCACTGATCTTTTGTGCCCTGTTATTCTTTGTGAGATGGACCTACCCGTCTCCACCACGTAAATCTCATTACAATTACTACACAGAATCTTGTAAACTCCTGCTTCTTCCCCTTTTTTTATTTAAGTATACGTTAATGAGCGAGCTCCTGATGGATTTGGGATAGTGGAAAATAGAAGGATTATTAGACCTGAGATGTTCTGTAGCTTTTGGATGTTTTTGTCGTGCAGAAGCTTTATTTTGTCGTTAAAATCTATTTGTTTGTTGTAAGTTGGACCTCTGTAGTATATTTTATTTGCTTTGTTAATAGCCTTCTCGATAATGTGTGGTGGACAGAGCAGTTGCATTAGGTGTTGGCGGATGGTGTGGAATTCTTTATCTAGGTATCCATTTAAACATATTCTAAGTCCCTTGAGAAATAGGTTGCACCCTACCATGATCTTTACGGAGATGTCGTGGTAGCTAAGGAAATGAATGTAAGAAACGCGAAAGTGGGTTTCCTATTTACTGTGAAAGCATATCTGTTCTGTTCTCTTATGATTAGTACATCTAGGAACGGCAGTTCTCCGTTCTTTTCCCATTCTGTTTTGAATTTTATGATTGGAACTAGCGAATTTAGTCTATTAAAAAATTCACTGAAGTCTCCCCAGTTATTGTTCCAGAAAGTAAAAATATCATCTTCGTATCTAAGCCAGATCATATTGTAGGGGGGATAGGGGACTGCCCATGCTACAGCCAAATTTTTGTTTGAAGAAATTACCATTGAAAGAAAATACGTTATTAGTTACACAGAGATTGATTAGTTTTAGAGTTTTATCTATGCCAATAAGAAACTGGTCTTCATATGGCTGTAGCTTCCTCTTTAGAAAAGACAACACGTCAGCGATCGGGACTTTGGTAAATAATGACTCGACGTCTAGGCTGAGCAGCTTGATGTTATTAGAGGACATTTAAACTGTTGAATTTTTGTATAAAATCCTCTGAATGTTTGATGTGGGAGGATGAGAAGGTTCCTAGAAAGGGTGATAATAGGTCTGCAAGCCATTTTAATAATTTACACATGAAAGAGCCCCTGCAAGATATTATAGGGCGTAAAGGAATCCCATCTCTATGCGTTTTTGGGAGGCCATAAAAATAGACTCTCTGAACGACTAGTTCATGAGTTACACAAAAGGAAGAACCAGAAAAATTTACTACAAGAATGCCTGCAATAATAAGTTTATCCCAAAACGTACGGCTTCACGCGATGGACATCGTCTTCAGACCCATTTCCGGACTCCATCCGCACATTCCTCCAAGACAGAATACTTGCCACACACCAAGACATCTATGTGATGAGAAGAAAAATAAGTGACCTAGCCACACCGCTTCGCCTCTTATGCAGGAATGATGGCATATACAGATATCTTTCCTATTTTGTGATATCATGTGCTGTTGAAAACAGTGAGACCCACGCCAGAAATTTGGGCAACAAATTAAAAAGACTAATTAGAAACAGTGTATGGAATAATCTTGGCTTACCCAGTAATGTGCTGAACCTCTCTAACCATCCCCTCACCGCAGAACAGACGGTTTTAAATCTTGGTGTTTCATTTGCTCTAAAACCAGGTCCCGAGAGTAATCGTAAATTCTTAGTTGCATTCGATAAACATTTTGCAAAAAACAATTATGAAGAAAAAAGATGCATGCCTCAGAGGCATTTTGCTAAATGTCTTGGAGCAAAATAACAAAAAAATTCACTCCCGAAGAGATTCCAAAATGCGTTAGTTAATTTAAGAAAAAGGGAGGATATCATAATCACAAAATCTGACAATGACGGGAAAATATCTCTCAGGTAAGGAGACGTACATCAATAAAGTTCAAGAACTGTTAAACCTATGATAAATTAACGAAAGACCTCACAACACATATTGCTGCCCAATTTAACAAATCAGTCAGAACCATAGCGGGTAATAAGAAGAATGTAAAATTATTAGAGGCATTCAAGACATTCAACCCCTCTCTCCCCTGTTTTTATGGCCTCCCCAAAACACATAAAGATGGGATTCCTTTACGCCCTAAAATATCTAGCAGGTGCTCTTTCATGTATAAACTATCAAAATGGCTTGCAGACCTATTATCACCCTTTCTAGGAACCTTTTCATCCTCCCACATCAAACATTCAGAGGATTTTATAAAAAAATTCTGTTGTTTAAATATCCCCGCTATAACATCAAACTGCTCAGCCTAGACGTCGAGTAATTATTTTCCAAAGAGGAAGTTACAGCCATATGAAGACCACTTTCCTCTTGGCATAGATAAAACTCTAAAGCTAGTCAATCTCTGTGTAACTGGTAACGTGTTTTCTTTCAATGGTAATTTCTACAAACAAAAATTTGGCTGTAGCATGGGCAGTCCCCTATCCACCCTTCTAGCAAACCTGTACATGGAATATTTCGAAACAGAAATTTTGTCGCCTGTCAAACCCTGCAATATGATCTGGCTTAGATACGTAGATGATATTTTTACTTTCTGGGACAATAGCTGGGGAGACTTCAACGAATTTTTCAATAGACTAATTTCGCTAGTTCCGATCATAAAATTCAAAACAGAATGGGAAAAGGACGGAAAATTGCCGTTCCTAGATGTGCTAATCATAAGAGAACAGAGCAGATATGCTTTCACAGTAAACAGGAAACCCACTTTCGCTGTTTCTTATATTCATTTCCTTAGCTACCACGATGTCTCCGTAAAGATCATGGTAGGGTGCAACCTATTCCTCAGGGGACTTAGAATATGTTCAAATGGATACCTAGATAAAGAATTCAACACGATCCACCAACACCTAATGCAACTGCTATTAACAAAGCAAGTAAAATATACTACAGAGGTCCAGCTGAAAAGGGACAAATAGATTTTAACGACAAAATAAAGCTTCCATGCGACGAAAACATCCAAAAAGCTACAGAGCATCTCAAGTCTAATAATCCTTTTATTTTCCACTATCCCAAATCCACCGGGAGCTCGCTCATTAACGTATACTTAAATAAAAAGGGGGAGAAGCAAGAGTTTACAAGATTCTGTGTAGCAATTGTAATGAGATTTACGTGGTGGAGACGGGTAGGTCCATCTCGCAAAGAATAACAGGGCACAAAAGATCAGTGAGACATGTTTCAGAGAGTTCAGGGATTTTCCTATGTATTAGGGGTAAAGGCCATACCATAAACTGGAGTGGGACAGAGCTGGTTTTCAAAAGTAGTTGTCCGTACAAAAAGAAAATGCTGGAATCTGCTATCATCAATCAAACCAACAATATGAACCTGTCAGGAGGACATTGGAAATCAGATGAAATCGATGGATTAATCCTCAAACCTGTTCTTAAACAGGTGTTTCAGAAAACACGACCACCAGACACATCGCCAGACAGGAGCTAATGAGGCCAAAATCACAAGGAATACCTTAATTTCCATCCTTCCTGGGAATGGCCACCTGCATGCCAACGAGATTTACTGCCATACCTACATATGTTTAGTATACATACCCTTGTATCTGTCATCTGTCCATATTTTACCAGTGACCAGTGAACAGGGGCACAGAAGGGAGGGCTCGATATATATGGTTGTAATATTCAAATAGTGTTTTATGGGCATTTTTATCTTTATATATATATATATATATATATATATATATATATATATATATATATATATATATATATATATATATATATATATATATATATATATATATATATATATATATATATATATATATATATATGTGTGTATATATATATATATACATATATATATATATTGTCATAATTAAAAGTAGTTTATTGACAGAGACTAGGCAATTATGCAAGGAGACAAAACAGAATGCAAATTGTAACCAATAGGCAGGCTCATTAATTATATACAGTGAATGATAATGCAGACATTGGCAAGCAAGCAAATTCAATATGGAGGGGCCAAGGTACAATCATCCCCGGTTATAATAATAACTCTGTAAGGTTGAAATTACATTAAACAGTCTCTTAAATAATTCATAAGGAGGGGGAACTCCAGGATAATAGAATCAGTAATGTAAATGTTCTGTTGGACCAACAACGGAATTCGGCAATCGGGTTGCGACCAGGAATAAGTTTCGAACTTTGAATGGCAATCTGACTGAACGGACACAGATTGGCAATGGAGCAGACATTATCTCCCCTGTAAGAGAGGTTATGAATTAGCACTGCACACACTGAGAAGAATGAAATCTCCCTATATTTGTTACGCAACTTTACGTTCTTAAATACTAAACATTACGTAGCCCAGCAGATAATGATATGGAATCACGTGATCACAGTCTTTGAATATTAATGGATTTTATTACTTAGGTACAATGACCACGTGCTCACCTTCACATGAAGAGAAACTGAACACTTGTATCACAGAATAATTTGCCCTTAATGTTGCACTGGGGAAGGGATAACTGGATCTTTTACTGGAATTCAAGACACGTTATGGGGCGATTTACGGGAGGCCAAAGCAGGACACTTAACAAAGGAAAAATGCTTTGTGGAGGACAATTGAAGTTTAAAGGAATAGAAAATATAATTCAGGAAGAAGGGAAAGGGGTGGCTTACTGACTATTTGCAATGCACGAACCTGGACTAACAATTCCAAACAGCCAAAATGATCGGCAGTTCGTCGGAAATATTTCAGCCAGCGTGGACTGGATGAGATGCTAGACATGCGTCCTGAATGGAGCCAATGCTCTGAGAAGGCATCTCTCACAAAAAGCTGGGAACTGGCTGTGTCTTCAAAAATGTAGGTCGATTTCCCCTGCAAAGAGTCATACAGCCAGCAATGAGAACAGAAATGGATCGAGAATGTTAAGAACAATTAAAGATTAAGGTCCTACCTGGACCCTAGCCCTAATAAGCCTATTAACCTTTCCAGAACTACTCCCACATCACGTGATGGGGGTGAAAAGAGAGGGTCAGATTGTTCCCTTGATCAGGCAATTGAGTGGGGAAGGGAGGCCTATTTGCTATTCACTGGTGCTAACAGCTTTGCTGATCTGGTTCAAACTATACTTCCATTCGTCCTCTGTCTGCCATTTTTTCCCACCCCGACAGTCAAATGAATAGCAAACTGCATTTCAAAATTAATGATGGGAGGAGGAGGAGGATGAGGAGGAGGATATATCAGGAGACAATAGGGGGATAGATAATGGTGATTATTGAAATATATATATATATATATATATATATAATATATATATATATATAATTTATTTATATATGTAATATATCTATATATATATATAATACGAATTATATATATATATACATATATATGATTTATATAAACGTACACACATACATATATATATATATAGATATATACATATATATTGAAAGAATAATATATATATATATATATATATATACTTAGCAATATATATATATATATAATATATATATATATATATAACATATTAAATATGGTATATATATATACATATATATATATAATATAATTTATAAGCATTTTCATTTATAGATAGTTTATATAAAAACAGTCCTATATATATATATATATATATATATAGTGTATGAGATGTATTAATATAGCAGAATTTCAGTGAGAGAGAATAAAGTTAAGAGGGAAAGAATAAAGGCAGGATTCATTAGAACTCATAGTCAAAATTACGAAAGACTGGTTCCATAAATGGTCCCAACCATTCTCTGGCAATGGCTTTGAACCAGATTATGTCTTTAGGGCTACTCACCAGATTGAAACTGAACTTCAACTAGCGTTCACTGGTTTTAAGATAGTAAAACTGTAACCTCAATTGTTACTTGAAACGTATGTAATTAACTTTCAACATTAAAAATACCAAGAATACATTTGTCTCCAGCATGCCTTTCTGAAAGAATATTATTCCATATATATATCCCTTCTAAATAATAAATATACCTGGGAATCGCTGACTACGGAAGATGAAACTTTGACAAAAACCCTTCACATTAGAAGAAAGACGCAGGTAAGAAGGGACCAATATGTCAATTATGAAAATAATCATTTATCCTTATATCCGTATATAATGAATACCATAGTATATATTTTAACGGCAGTATATAAAATATGTTTTATATCACTATTGTACCGACAGTATATATCATGATATAAACATTATTGCATATATATATATACCTATAAGAGGTCCTGTATAGTTATATAATATATACCCAGGGCTTGCTAACTACTAACACAGGCACTGCCCAGGAAATTCTGAATGACAACTGATAAACTCTCTGTCTCTGCCTTTGTCTCTCTCTCTCATTTTAGACCCAACACCCCTCAACTCTCTCTCTTATCTAAAACTCTCTCTCTCTCTCTCATCTCTCTCTCTCTCTCTCTCTCTCTCCTCCCTAACACACCCTCTACTCTTCACTTCCTGACCCTCTCACATAAATCTCTCTCTCTCACTCTGTCCCTTCCCTGAGGATAATTGCTTCAGTTACATTACCCAAAATTTTTGACATTTTATCTTTTACCCCTTTTCACCCCCTATTCCTATTGGGGCTGAACTTGGACTTAAAGGGTATCAGGAGTGTGAGAGAGGTGCCTGTAATGAGCAGGAAGACAAGTACTGCTGGTTTATTGATGAAAATGAGCTGCCCTTATAAAGAAGGGATGCGGACGTCTGATTGGCTGAATAACAGAGCTGGTTGCAAAGATTTACAGGTGACCCAAGGTAAAACTAATTTCTTACAAAAAACAGGACAATCAATGCATAGAGAACATAGTGATCAACAATGTCTGACATAAGAATTTAAATAACTCGTTACTTGTACATAAAACATGATTGTTTAGAAAGACAACATATATACAGTTTACAATTATGATGATAAATATATATTCCACGATCAACCTTGGAGTTGATGAAAGGCACCGCAGAAAATGGGATGTTCTCTACAGAGAACCAGCGTTGAGCAGGGACTTTACAGTAGTGTTATTCATCTCAGCAACCTCGAAAACTATGGATTAGACACTAAACATCTGTCATTTTTGACATTTTTATTTTCATCTTGTCTCACCTGCTTCCTATCAGGGCTGAATTTGGATATAAAGAGAATTGGGAGCGTCACTATTCATCCCAATGACCTCAAAATCTATGGATTAGAACACTAATTTCTGTCGTTTTCAGTTATTTTACATTTCACCTCTTCCCACCCCCTTTGGTGCAAGTGATGTCTTACTCAAATCACAGTATTCTTTACAACCGTACCAAAAATGAACATAAATCCAGACAGGCATTGAACTAAAACTGCTATGGAAACCAGCCCTTTGATGCTAATGAGATCTTACCCCCATGACAGTATTCTTTTAACGATGAAAGTCAAATCTGATGACAAAGTTTGGTTGAAATTGTTTAATGCATCTCAGAGTTAGAGCTAGAGCTAGAACATACACAGAGATAGAGATACTGAGAGAAGAGTTGCAAAATACTTTAACAGCAACTGGTTTCCCTCCCACTTATTCTTTACAAAGTCTCAAAATTTTTAAATAATATTTTTGTTCCACGCATCCTTTCCTCATGTTCCTAAATTACCTTTGTATTGAGTCTTCCTTTTATTCACACTTCAAAACTTTTATAAATAAAACACAATTTTAATATCCCGTCATCTTCCTGCCGTAAAAATCAAAATTATACCCAGGCAAACCCACTGAATATCAGATCTTTTCAGCTTCAAAGACAGTTTGGATCCTTTAATGACTTCTTGTTAATTTGTTTACTTGTCCTCGATGCAATCGAGGAACCTATATTGGATCACACAGGGTTAAAGGTCCGAATCGACAGCCATAGAACTTCAGCGATTGAACAGGTAAAACTTTCAAATCCTGAATTTTCCAACATAAGGGATCATGCTCGGATAATTGCAAATATTTTTATTCAGTACAAAGACTTTGGGTTTTGGGCAGCCTCTAATCATTAACTTTTAACAATTAATGAAGCATTGTTTATTGAAAAAACTTCCCTCACATCGACACATGCCAGGTCAACACCTCTCTACCTCTCGTGAACTGTTTACGTTTTCAATCAGTCCTTCCTCTGTCTCCACACTCAATTGGTCCTTATTCATATTTTTAACTGTGGAAGGGTAACTTATATTGTGTATTTTAATATTTGTCACTTAATTTTATTGTACTAATTAGGCATTATTGCTTTGGACTTGAAAATGATGCCTGCTGTTGGTGAAACTTTGCAAAACTGAATAAATATGATTTCTTGACCTGTTGGTATGCATCCTCTCCTTCATTTGTAATATATATATATATATATATATATATATATATATATATATTATACATATATAGTATATAACATATACATATATTATATATATATATATTATATATATATTATTTAATATATATATATAATAATTTACAAAATTTCCCTGGGGTTATATGATTTCTAGAGATTTTTACAGGCCGGTACAACAAACTTTATTTATTTGAACTGCAAGCTGACTTACGTAATGGAAATGCTAAAAACAAAGAACAAGGGATGATTTTAAAGCAACTCAAACTTCATAAGGAAATGTTACTTAAACACTTGGAATAAATTAAGGAATTATATTTACAAAGAAAAGCATTAGATAGGGAAAATGGGTAATTGAAAGTTAAAGGGCACAAAAATTAAAGTGAAGATCCTCCTACTTCTTGAATAAGGGGAAGGCACAGTCCAAGATGAGTCCATAGAACTGTCAGCTTTAAATTAACGCCAGTAAAGAAAAATATAACTCAGAATATGATTCGAGTTTGCACTGAGGATATGCCAAGGACTCAAAATAACTGAACACTTTACACTGGAACACGAGACACTTAACTTTGTTGAACAAATGACACAAGGATGAGAAAATAATACTGGCACTTTTAATATGTTCAAAAGGGCAAATGAACCGTGACTGAAAAGGCCTCCAAATCATACTTTACCTTAAAGGGTGGAAGGAAGGGGGAGGGATGGTGTAGAATGATCGCCCTTTCAAATTGGCATCGATTCAGATTCCTGGGTGGTCCTTTCGAGGATGACTGTAAACAAGATTCACGTCAGGAAACAGAACCGTGGACATCTGGGTGGAAGGGTGGAGGGTGACCTTTCAAATGCGTCTTGTATCACTGCCATTATGGGTAACTGCTAACTCCCATTACTGACTGCCACCAACTGTCCCGTGACTGACTACCAAGATCCTCCTGTCCTGGCTCCTTTTAAGGCATCTGCTGAGATAAGGACCTGATGCTGGGCAGGTGAACGTGCCCAAGATGTGTCATGCATCTTCAGGTGTCTTGACCATCTGGTTGCATCTCCCCAGGTTTCCTGTGGAAAGAGAATCCAGCCAACTCAATCTGCCTTTAGAAAGATTGTCTTAAGGCAAAAGACGGGTTAAGCTGCTTAAGGGGGTGGCACCCAGCCTCTCATCTTTGCCTTTCGACCGTGCCATCTAAATGTCTGTTTCATAAAAATTACAAATGGACAGATCGAACTGCTGATAAAAGGTTGTTTTGATATCTAGGTCCACTAACCACTTGCAGCATACTTCTTATACTTGAAAAAAAAAATTATATATATATATATGATATATATATATATATAATATGATATATATATATGGCCTATATTTTGACATATATATATATATATATATATATATATATATTAAGTTTTCAACCTCATGAATCTTGGATTCTGGGAATTCCCCATAGCCTTGCTAATGGGGCCGCAGAATCATAAAGAAGAAGAAGGGGGAAAGGGAATTTTAAGGTTACCAGAGTGACAGCCTGAGTAAGTAAATATTGGTTTATTTACAATTTACAGAATACATTTAACAGCAAAAGGGATACATGGCATCACTCTAATCAATATCATAGACACAATTATGGGAAGGTTCTGATGCTGGGGGATCTGTCCCCAGATAAATAAGTCACTGATGATGGCAACAGATATCGTCGGTGTTGAATTCACGCATACTTGCGTCAGGAAACTTGCACTAATCAATTAACACTTGACATCGACTCCTGCAAGGCAGTGAGATGTCTAATAAGTATAAAATTACCTAATATACCTGTCGTATGACCATAAACAAAAAGCAATATTCGAGGAGGTAATTAATTCACTTCTATTGCCAAGGGGAGTAATTACTCATTAATTTGCTGAATTCCAGAAAACGCTTTACAAAGATTTTACACTGCACTCGTAGGTTAGCAAGAGAAGGAATAATGAAAGTGAAAAACAGATCGATAAAAAAGATAAAGACTAAGGACAGATTCCTCTCTGTTTCCATACGTACCTGATGCTCTTAGTAAAACCATGGGTGAGCTCTTCCTTATTTCAGCAGATTTGGGCAGGCTAAATCAATGGGTGATGAGTGAGCCGTCACAGGTGAGAGGTGGTCCGCCCTGAAGAAACTTTGGTTAACTCTTTGATTACAGCTGGATCGTTTACGATGCATCTCTTAAAACAACCCTCAATCCGGGTGTATCGTTCGATATTGTTGCGTTGACCGCCGGCAGATCGAGAGAAGAACTAGTGGGAGTGAGTTGCCAGTACTTTCCAGCTCAGAGATTTCGTCTTTGACGGCAGTGGTAGTGGTATTATGTCAAAATGTAATATGAATGAAAATTCAAAGGAAGTAGATTATTTTTTGAATTTTTCAATAACGAATTTATGGGGCTGATTGTTGAAGAGATGAACCGTTATCAAAGTTTCGTTGTTGATACACTTGGAGATGCAGTACCAAAATATTTGCAAAGTTTGCTTATATTACTGGTGAGAAAATGATATGGTTCTAGTGTAACTATGATCACGTCACAAATAATTAAAGATTACAATGTAGGACTAAGCGTCGCTCCTTTCTGACAATACCACGCACATAGCTTACTGAACTTCTGTCATAAAAGTTTTGTTCGAGATTACCATTGTTCATCTTGTAAAATATTCAAAATCACAACTATTCGTTATTCAGACATTGTTTATTTTTATTCAACTTATGCATAGAATTCTTACAATGATAATGTCAGCAATTTATATATTTTCTGATTTTTTTATCTTCAACAAAAAGAATTCCGTAAAAATAAAAGTTGAAGGTCATCTAATAAACATTTTATTTATTGTAGAGAAGAGAGAGAAAACAGAGAATAACTGTTTTGTGTTTAATGATCCTTTTCTTTGCATTGAATATGGGATATCACAAAAAATAACATTCGCCGCGTGTCATGTAAATCTGATAAATAAGGTATAAATGATTTATGACATGCTAGAAGAATACTTATAACAATATAAGAACAATTACCATGGGGATCAATGAACACAGAAAAGGATAGAAAATGTGATGCTCAAAGAAAAATGATCTAAAAACCTTAGAACTTCCACACATCCTGGTTCAAAATTAATTACAAAAATTTTTCTAATGTCAGTAATTACAGTAATATATATATATATATATATATATATATATATATATATATATATATATATATATATATATTTATATATATATATGCATTTCATAGCTTCAATGAACTTTAAGATGTGATGAAAGAATTCATGGAATCAGATGTCAAAGATGAATGAAAAACGGGTCTTTGAACAAGTACTTTTGTAGTTTATTCAACATTTTTGAGTTCACACAGCACATTATAAATATCAGGTGATATATATATGTAATATGTATATATATATATATATATATATATATGATATATTTCAGAAAATATCTGCTACAATTTTTAAAGTGACACATGATCATTTCATAATGTGAATGCTTTAAGATGTGATGAAAAGAATTTTTGGAGAGATCCATGGTACTGACAGAGCCGATAAGGTCGAGTTTGAAAATCTTTGTATTCATGGGAAAAAGTTTGATTCTTCAGAATGTTGCCGGTCAGGTGATCTTCTAATGTTATGTACTATTCGTGAACTGGTGTTAATTTGATCTAGAATAGTCAAAATCTTTGTAAAATTGTTTTGTCATGTTACGTTTGCATTATCTTGGCTAGATTTTACACTTTCCATTATTGTCTTTTGCATTTCATATATTTTTGGAGAGGATTCAGACTTTTGATCGGCAGATAAGATGTCTGTGGACAGATGTCGGTGGACAGTGTGGACTGGTTCGAATAACATGTGGTAGACTGTTTTTTTGACATGACTAATTATTGATTTGGGGAGTATATGTGAGTTTGGATATTTTCAGGCTATTAGCCATAGTGAGACTTCTTTAATCAGAAGTGTTTTACAGTTCAGAGTTTAGTTATCTAACTCGATAATTCATTTATTATGCATTTTAATCTTTGCTTTGTTTTGTTCATTTCTTGTTGGGTTATTTGAATAATAAACCTATTTTTGTAGAAACTATTTGCGTTTCTTTAAATGGTCCATTTAATTGATTTGGTGAGAATGAGTGAGATTCGGGTGGGTGAACTTCAAAAAACGATGAGAGAGAGAGAGAGGGCGATACACAGAGAGAGAGAGAGAGAGGAGATAGAGAGAGAGAGAGAGAGAGAGAGAGAGAGAGAGAGAGAGAGAGAGAGAGAGAGAGAAAGAGGAGAAAAATAGATGTAAGTGTTATCGTGAGCGAACTGTTCATACGCTGTTTCCTGAATAAATGGTTGGCAGCACGTGTCTGAATTAAATGTTGGCAGCGGTGTCTGAAATGAAATGGCGGGCAGCGGGTGTCTTTTGATTTTAAATGGTGGCAGCATGATTTTAATGTCTTTAATGATGGCGAAAGAGGGAGATTACTAATAGACTAATTGATAACGTTGATACCCAAGGCATAGGGCCTTGACGTCAAGAGTGGTTAACCCTCAGTCTTAAGAATGACTTTACAGTAGGGGTCGGATTACGTGGGTAATACGGGGAACCTTTCCTCTTTTTTTTTCCGTTTCTATTCGAGTACTGGGAGTGGGGAGTTGTGAAATAGATCTGGATGATCTCTAGAGCAATTTTGGGGTTAACAAAATACCCAAATAAGTGTGAATAGTGGCGATTGTGAGTTAATTACGCAAAGTGATTATTCAACAATAATCGCGCGCTGGGTGTCCTTTTTTGCTGAGCCGTCGAATGGGTGACGTCACAGGTTAGCAAGTTGAGAGATAGGTACTTCGTTTTCTGTTTCAAAATTGGTAAGTACCCCATTCTCGTAAGTTGCGCAGAACGCCGTTTTCTATTCTTCTTTTAGAGGGGGTAACTTGTGCCTTTCTCTAGTGTTCTTTTTGGTTTCTTTTTTTTATGTTGTTACGCTCAGGGCGTGTGATTACTCACAAAATGCCGGACGATGCAGCAAGCACATCCCAATCAATTGTGGTGCATAAAGTGACGAACATTTGTGGGGGAATTACAAATTTTAAAGGGTTAGTTGATGGAAAGCCAACCCAAAATATAGAAACTTTCATTGAGTCAGTGAACAATTATCTGAATTCCAAGAAAATTACGAATGGCGCTGAAGCTTTAACAGAGGCTAAATCATTTCTGGATTTAGATAAAGGAGATATTGGGAAACGAGCACGCAGTTTCGGGTTCAGAAGGTGTAAAACTTGGAATGAACTGCAGAAATTTCTACGAGCTACTTATGGCGGAGTTCAACGTGAATGCGCAGTTCGGAATTTGCGAGAGTTTCTCAAAATAAAGAAGGGCAATGATTCACTAGTCACATACAGTGCGAATTTATTTGATGCAGTAGTTGAGTTAAAGAAATCTATAACAGGTTCTCCATGGGTAACTGGAAATAATATCTCCTTAGATAATTTTGAAAGATTGTTACACTTTGCTTGCCTTTTAACGTCAGTCCCAGATGTAATTGTAGATAGTTTTGATAAGAGAATTGATCAGGATACAGACGAATCCTTTTGTTTGCACAGATTAACAAAAATCTAGCAAAATGCCCGACACTGGACAGTAGTTTTGTACAGGAGGTGCAAAGATGTCAGCTGCGGTTTCCAAACCACAGAATAATGATAGTCGCTCGCATTCGGGAAATGATGCAACAGCGAAGACATGTGCACGAGTAGAATCGAAGAAAATTCCAGAGAGATCAGTCACAACGATACGTTGTTTTAATTGTGATAAAATAGGCCATAGTAAATCAAATTGCAGAGTGAGATATTGTTCAGTTTGCAAATCTTCAGATCATGGATGGAGATTTTGCCCAGCCACAAAGAATAGAGATTATTCAGGAAGTCCCGGGGAGGTTTTTCTAGATATGACAGGAGAATTCCACATGATGCAAGTTCTAGATACACAAAGGAACAGCAGAATTTTCACAAGATAAGTTCGAAAACGGACACAGGATAATGACTAATCAGGTCTTAGAGTCACTAGAACCTAGGCCGATTGTACGTGGATTCTCTAATGGCAATGAAATTTCTATTTTCATTGATTCTGGTAGCTCAGTTAACTTAGTAAATGCTGACCTTTTTCACTCGAGGTTTCCAGAGTGCAAATTAGTCCCTTCTAGTGAGACAGTGTGTGATGTACAAGCGAGGAAACTGAATATTTTAGGTTCGTCATTTCTTACGCTTTGTATCGGTGGAAAGACAATAGTAGAATCATTTTTGGTCATAGAAGGATTAGCCTTAGGTGAAATGGTTTTGCTAGGACACCCTTCTTGCATGCGACATAACATCAACATTCTTACGGGAGTTCAGGGGATTACAATAGGTGAGTCAGGTTGTTTTGTTCCATATATACACAGGAAAAAAACTTGTGAGAAACCTAAGACACAGTCTGAGACATGTGTAACACAGTCATTAGAGAGTGAAGATATTCCGCAAAGATCTTTCAAAGGATTTTGTTGGAAGATATTGAATTGCAACCGCGAGTTCCTACATTAGTTAAAGTGTCGCTGAAAGAGAAGAATTTTCCTTCTCAAGTGTGCGTTGTTGAGGGAACCGAGAAATTCAAAGACGTTGTGAGTACGGTGTCAGTGAATGAAATTTCAGTCGCAGGCGTGACTTCAGTAGAATTAGTTAGCTATCAAGACTCAGTGAAAAATATCACAAGGGTACTTATGTAATTGATTTTGAAGAGTTTAATGAAGAACATAAATTAGTGAGTTTTTGTGGAGACGGGAATATGTTTCCTAACGAGGAGCAACAGTTCCGAAGTCAGGTTCTGCATGAACATTTGGCTAAAGTTGATTATCCTGAATATTCAGATAAAGTAGAGAAAGTGTTGAAAGAATATCTAGATATCATTGCTTTGAAGGGAGATAAATTAGGAGTTACAGATGTTTTAGAACATTCAATCCGCCTAGAAAAGGGTACAAATCCCATATATATTCCAGCATATCGAATTCCTTTTAAGATCAGAGAAGAAGTAGAAAAAGAAGTTCAGAAGTGGGAGTCGGAAGGCATTATTAGACCGTCCAATTCTCCGTTTAATTTTCCTTTGCTTGCAGTTCCTAAGAAAGACGGTAGTATCAGAGTTTGTGTAGATTTTCGTAAATTGAATGAAAAAACATGCCCAGATAGATATCCAGTAGCTTGTTTGCCTGATTTGTTTGTTGAGATCGGTGGCAAGAATATATATTCATCTATAGATCTTATGCAAGGGTTTTTACAGGTTCCCCTTTGTGAGAGTAGCCGTAAATATACAGCATTTTCGGTACCAAAGGGACATTACGAGTTTAATAGGATGCCTTTTGGATTACAAGGGTCCCCAATAACATTTACTAGACTGGTTAACACAGTACTTCATGGCTTGTTAGGAAAGTCGGTGTTTGTGTACATGGATGATATTCTCATATGCACAGATACAATTGAAGAACATCTAAAGGTGTTAAAAGAAGTCCTCAAGCGATTACGGTTCGCTGGGTTAAAGGTCAAATTGGCCAAATGTGAGTTTCTGAAGAGAAAAATTGTCTATTTAGGACATGTTATCTCTAAAGAGGGAGTTAGAGTGAATGATGAGAAAGTTAAAGCCATTGTGAATTTTCCAGTTCCCAAAACCAGGAAACAGATTCGTTCGTTCCTAGGTATGTCGGGTTTCTTTCGCCGTTTTGTGCGGAATTTTTCTACAATAGCGTCTCCATTGACAGATTTGTTACGAGAAGACGTTAAGTTTGTTTGGGGTGATAGTCAACAATTAGCTTTTGAGAAGCTTAAGAACGCTTTGGTGAACCCACCAGTTTTGAAGTTTCCAGATTTTAGTCAACCGTTCACCTTAGTGACTGACGCGAGTCAGGAAGGTATAGGTGCGTGTTTGATGCAGAAATTTGAAGGAAATTACACCCAATTGCTTTTATAGCAGAAAGTTCAAAACGCGTGGTAGTAACGAAAGGCTGATGTCAGTTGTGGACAAGGAGGCTTTCAGTCGTCTCTAGCCTTGTTCATTTTAAGATGTTGTTGTTGGGAAATAAAGTTGAGATTTTTACAGATCATCAACCGTTGTTAGAGCTTTTAATAAGCCAAATTTGTCGCCCAAGAGAGCACGTTGGTTCCTAACATTGAGAGATTTTGATGCAAACCTCAAATACATTGAAGGTAAGCATAATGTAGTTGCAGATGCATTGAGCAGATATTTTCCGGTCGAGGATGAGGAAATACACACCGAATCCTGTGTGGGAGAAGAGAGTAAATATTTGGTGTCTAATGTCTCTGATATTAGTAGTTCTGAGATATCGCATGTAGAGGACATACACGTTCCTACAGTGCATACTTCAGGGGAGAAATAGTGAGTCGGCAGTCTCGGGAGAGATTGTTGTTCGTGATAGTGAGAGTAACGCAGTGTGTTATATTACGGGTGAAAATGTCACTTGGGACATAGGCTTGCTGGAACAAAAGCAAGATGAAGATAAATTGTTGTCAGATGCTAAGGCATTTCTTAGGGGAGTTTCACCGAAGAAAGGGTATAAGTTGCCTTTTTCTGGTCTAGAGTTGGAGAATAATTTATTGGTGAGAAAAGTTAAGTATAACTTATGAAGTACTCAGAAGCATGGGTGAGATTACACAAATCATCGTGCCAGAGAGTCTAGTACCACAAGTTCTAGACATTGTACATTGTAAATTTGGTTCTCCTCATTTGGGTGTAGACAAGACGTATGAAAACGTCAGGTCAAAGTTCTTTTGGAAAAATATGTTTTCCGCAGTAGAAGCCTTTGTGAAGAAGTGCGCTATTTGCAATGCGAATAAGCCAGCGACGACAGTGTCGTGTCGTTTGGGTTCATATCCCATACCACATAGGCCGTTTCAGAGAGTGCATATGGATATTCTGGGTAACTTCTCAGAGTCCGCTTATGGTTATAGACATTTATTAGTAGTTGTTGATGAGTTGACTCGCTTTGTCGAGATTTTCCCACTGAAATACAAATCAGCTGAGGAAGTTGCTATAGCGTTCTTTAAGGGGATAATTTGTCGATATGGTGTTCCTGAATGTCTGATCACAGACAATGGTAGGGAGTTTATTAATAAGACTTTAGACGGTCTTGCTAATTTGTTGGGGATAAAGAAAGTATCTATAATCCCGTATAGACCTGAAGCAAAATGGGTTGTGTGAGAGGGCGAATCGGAAAGTAATCGAAGCTTTGCGCATGACGGTGGGTGGTTCCGATACACATTGGGACAGATCTTTGGATGAAGTGCGATATAGTATCAATACTATGATGAATGACACAATTAAGATATCTCCAGCAGAAGCTTTGTATGGATACAAGTTGAAAGGACCTTTTGATTTGTTACCAGAGCGAGTTCAGGGTGATGTTACGGTCACTTCATTGATAAATACAGCGAGAGAAAGATTTGCACGTATCAGTAAAGAACTTGAACTTAGTTCGCGTGCAATGGTAGAGAAAAGTAACGCGAAATCGAGGGGAGTAGCTTTTTCGATGGGTGATAGAGTGTTTGTTAAAGTGAATGTTCGGAATGATCTGAATTATAAATTAAGTCCGAAGTTCCACGGACCTTTTGAGATTGTAGAGATCAAAAAAGGGAATAGATTTGTAGTAAAAGATGTAATTACTGGAGTGACGAAATTTACCCATATTTCAAAGTTGAAGAAAGTTGGGATGTAATGGAACATTTGTATATAGTCATGTAATGGAACGTTGTATATAGTTAGAGGGGATAGATGGGTTGATGTTTGTATATATGTGATATTTATTTATTTTTTTTTTTTTTTGTCTCTTGTTCAATTTAGATGTTGAAGTTCTTAATCATTTGTTTTCGAATGATTTTGGGAGTTGAGACATGGGCTAATTTCATACGAGATTTGACCCGTGTGTTAGTGTGTTATTGTGTTATGATGTATTTTATCATCTGACGCAATATGTGTGTTGTTTAGGATTATTTTTTTTGGAGGTACTTTAGTATATCGGACCGAACAAGTCTGATCTTTTTTTTCGGGTTGGGAGATCGTGTTTGAGTGTTTGGATTTTTTTTCAGTTTCTTTTTTTTAAAATTAAGGAGCTGTATTGTGAGTAATTGTAGTTGTTAAGATCATGGGAGCGATTGCCATTACGTCAATTGCTATTTTGTTGAGAATTAGTCGGGTGTTGCGAAATATTTACTAACCGGAGTAGAACTTTCATGTCTTTTACGAGATGTGATACCTTTTAGTGTTTGGATAAGATTCTCGAGTTTTTTTTTCTGTTTGGATAGAATTTTTTTGTGTGAGTTCCGTAGAGTTATTGTGATTAGTAGTGAGTTGACTGTGATTATTCTGAGATACACACTTGGAATTAGTTCACATTGTGAGTGTTTGACTTTTGCATTAGTAGTCTTTGGTTCAGTAACAGGAAACTTTTTTGTTATTAGACCTTTTTCGAGCGTTTTTGAGAGACTCAGTAGTGACATGGGATGGATTAGAGACCATGTTCATTTTGGGAGATCAATATCAAGGTTCGGGAGTTGATTGTAAGACAGGTTGTACTTTAGTTAGAGAGTAGTGTGTGTGTGACAGTAGTGTTTTCCAGTTGCGAGTTGTGTCTGTGGGTGGTTGTGAATTATCATTAGTTCATAGACAGACTCCGACAGAATGTGACTTTAGACAGTTCCTGCGAGATTACCACATTGTGTCCACCAGTACTCTTCCTGCCATGTTTTGCAAAATGTGCAGTTACAATGATGTGCCAGAGCAACAAGTCGACATCATTCGTCCTTCGAGGATCCAAACTGTTTGATTCATCCTGCAGAATCCTGTCTACGGACTTTCTCGTACTTAGCCGTGCTGTATTCAACAGTTCCGAGAAGATAATTATGCGTCATACGCATAACGAGCATTTGGTAGTGGCGGTACCTACAACCAAGGTGCCAATGACGGTTCCACCGTTGGAAGACATTGACGATTCCGTGATGTTCCAGTATCAGGAATATATTATGCCGACAATTTTAATTGTCTTAATAGCTATTTTACTGATAATTCTTGTTGTGGGAGTAGTAAAGCTTATTCGTGTTTGTAAGATTACATGTAAAGGCTCTAAGAACTCAACCCCAGTGACTTTGGAAGTGCGTCATGAGAGCAGTCCTTAAAGCTGCAGTGCAGTAGACATTGCTAATTGAGCATAGCTCTATTCTGTTATGTTTTATACATATGCTTTTGTTTTAGTTTGCCGTTAAGAGAGCGAGACGCTCTTATGTGGTGGCCGAGCTCTATTTCAGAAAATATGGCTGCTACAATTTTAAAGGACACATATATGCATTTCATAGCTTCAATGCTTTAAGATGTGATGAAAGAATTTATGGAGTCAGATGGAACTGACGAGAGACGTCAGGTGCAAAATCTTTGTATTCAGCAAATAGTTTGATTCCTCAGCAATTTGCCGAGGTCAGGTGATCTTCCGAAGTGTTATGTATATTCGTGAGTACGTGCGTTAATTTGATCTAGATTACGCCAAAATCTGCCCTAAAAAATTGAGTTTGATCGTTCATTAACGTGATAGAACTGCAGTTGTCGACGTAGCTTTGGAGTGGTTCCAGGCTTTGAAAATCGGCAGATAAGGTAGAGTTTGAAATCTCTGTTTTTATGGGAGAAAATTGAACTTGTGATTTTTACCATGATTTTCTAATCATTATGAACTTTTGAACTGGTGTGGGAGATTTAATATGAATATTCATACCTCTTTTATATTATTATTTTGTCATGTTACGTTTGCCATATCTTGGCTGGCATTTTACACTTTCCATTATTGTGTTTTGTATTTCATATATTTTTGGGAGTTTTCTATCATGTTTAATTCTTCCGACAGATGTCTGTGGACAGATGTGTGGACAGTGGGACTGTTTCGAATAACATGTGGTAGACTGTTTTTTTTGACATGACTAATTATTGATTTGGGGAGTATGTGTGAGTTTGGATATTTTCAGGCTATTAGCCATAGTGAGACTTCTTTAATCAGAAGTGTTTTACAGTTCAGAGTTTAGTTATCTAACTCGATAATTCATTTATTATGCATTTTAATCTTTGCTTTGTTTTATTCATTTCTTGTTGGGTTATTTGAATAATAAACCTATTTTTGTAGAAACTATTGCGTTTCTTTAAATGGTCCATTTAATTGATTTGGTGAGAATGAGTGAGATTTGGGGTGAACTTTGAAAACGATGAGAGAGAGAGAGAGAGAGACACAGAGAGAGAGAGAGAGAGAGAGAGAGAGAGAGAGAGAGAGAGAGAGAGAGAGAGAGAAAAAAGATGTAAGTGTTATCGTGAGCGAACGTTTCATACGCCTCTGTTTCATGAATAAAGATCGTTGGAGCATGTTACGTACACTTTCAAAAAGTGTTAATTCTGTCCTCGTTACATATATATATATATATATATATATATCATATATGATATATATATAATATAAATATACTATACGTCCTTTAATATCAAATTCACTCTGACACTCGAATAATATATTTTCATATATGTTATGAAGGGGATGATTTAGGTGATAATAAGTCCAAAACCCATAAAATGTAGATTACCATATCGAAAGTAAAGGGAATTATAGATTACATGACACACTAACCATATCGGCCACAACATTTATAAATAAATATCATCTCCCATCAGCCCAATGTCGAACTCAGGTGTTTTGCGTTTATAACTACATCACACCTCACCTATATGTTATACATATATTATATTTGTATATATAGCCATATTATACTATTTATCACATCACCGTGATTCATATATAATCATAAAGCTACAAACGTTTATTTAATATCAACAATTCACTCTACCTAAGTAATATATTTTCATATATTTTACATAAGGTTTTTTACATAATAAGTCCACCGAAATCCCCATGGATCGAACCAGCGAAATTTTGTCAGGACTATCAAAGTGACACACTTACCAGTCAAAATGCCACAAGAGTATAAATAAAATACCATCTCCCAAAACAAATAAAACTCAGGTGTTTTGAATTTACCTTTCGATATCCACCCACGTTCAGCCATGTAGCTTTAAAAGCCATTTAAGCTCCACCTTTTTAATATGACCCTATTTATCATCCCACCGTTTCATATATAATCAATAAAGCTACAAATGCGTCCTTTCATATCAATTCACTTACCTTCTATAATATTTTTCATATATATTTGTATACTAAATTTTAGGTGATAATAACTTCCAAACCGTCCGTGTCGTTTTAAATGAAGTCAGGAATAATCGAATCATAATACCTTGGACACACTAACCAGTCGGCCACAATAAATGAATACCATCTCCCATCATTACCCGTCTTAACTAACTCAGGTGTTTCGTTTGGATATATCCACCCATCACTTGTTGGCCGATATATCTGCAGTAATGTCTGAAATATTATATATCATAATACTAGACTAAAACTATTACAAAATGTACCGTGCATTCCATACAAATCAAAATTTCAGAAAGCACTTTAATTTCATTCATACCTCGGAGTAAATGTATTTTCATATATATTAATGATTAAATTAAGTGATAATAAGTCTCCACTGCTGCAGGATCGAGACCAGCGACAATGTCGACCAGGGGAACAAAAACATGTTGACACACTAACCAGTCCCTTTTGCTATAAAAATAATCATACCCATCAAAAAAATATAACTCAGTTTTTGTTACCACTGAGCCGATTAACCAGCTCAAATGTCTGGCTGGTGTGGTATTAGACTTAAAGAATAGTATTCCCAATTTAGTAAAATATCACATTTAGTACCGTATTCATTATACAATTTGTATTATATAAAGAATGAATATATATCACTCTATCTTTTACCTAATATATTTTCATATATGTTGTCTTGAAAATAATTAAAGTGATAATAGTAACATTCCTCCAAGATCTTGAAATTTTTTGTTTGAATCAGGACTTATTAATATATTAACCAAAGGACGAGAGTATAAATTTATAGATCTCCCATCAGCCTGATTATCGGTAATATTTTCTAACCTCTGTGGACTTATTATCACTAAATTTATTTACCCATTCATATGTCATATATAAAATATATTATGCTATATATAGTATATTATGTTATATTAAAAACGTCCTGTAAATATATGTAAATGAATACAGTACGTGATAAATAGTCATTTTATGGCCGTATATAAAGTTTTTGCCACTTTCTTTCTCTTAATATGATGTTCAGGGTGGAAGGCTATCTTGCATCGAAAACGATAAAGGAAACCTGAATTCGAAACTTGGGGTCTGAAGACTAAATGGTTTCATTTATAATTTATCGTTGTTCTGGTTAGTGTGTCAGCTGTAATTTCCATTCCCTAAATAAAGTCGCTGGTTCGATTTTATCGGACGGTGGACTTATTATCATAAAATTCCCACTTCGTAACATATATGAAAATATATTTATTGAAATTAGATGAATTGGATATTAAAAGTACGTTTGTACCTTTCTGAACTTGTATATCAATCATCAATGATGTGATATAATTAAATAATAAATAATAGCATTGAGTGTCTAACGAAATAAAACCAAAAACATGGCTGAACCAATATCGTCTACCAAACGCAAAACACCTGAGTATTTTCGACGGGTGGGCTGATGGGAGATGGTAAAGCAATTTATACCTAGGGTTGTGGAACCTGTTATCATGTCACCAATGTGAGAAAAGCCTGATTCACCAAACGTGCAAATATGTGAAAACCAATGGGACGGTGGACTCTATTATCATGCTTTTTATCGCTACAAACATAACATATATGAAAAAATATTACAAGTAAACTGAGTGTAGAGTGAATTGATATTAAACAAATATTTGTAAAATTTTGATTGTATAAATCACGGTGAAATGTATAAATAGTCAATATATGGAAACAACATAACATGTTGACAAATAACATGGCTGATAATATGGATATCGTCTCAAAACGCAATAAATCCTGAGTTCGATAAATCATGGGCTGATGGGATGGTATTCATTTATAATTCCACAAACTTATGGTTATTTTTCAAAATGTGTAACATATTTATCGACAATGAAATTAAGGTAAACCCTAAATATAATATCTTATACGTGCGTGTGTAAATGATGTTGATATTAAGAACAAGTAGACACTTGAATTGATAATATATCTATTTTGCTAAGCTGTTATATCCTGCCCTATGAAGCCATATTACATAAATTCAATAATATGGCTTGAAAACAATAAACCATCGATGGCTGATTGATGGATTTTCTCCAAATCAAAACCCCTGAGTTCTCTTATGGGATGGATGATCCATTTTAACATTTGGCACTTTAGTGTACATTTCTAATCAATCTGGCTTCCCTCCGATCTCTGGTCTGCTCCCCACTGTTATAGGGACTTATTATCACTCAAAAATCATAATTACTAAGATATAATGATGAAAAATATTATATTTGGATTGTAGATAAATTCGTATAATAAAGATGACGTTTGAGCTTATTCCAGATTTATATATATATATATATATATATATATATATTATATATATATATATATAAATATATATATATATATATATATATATATATATATATATATATATATTCTATATATATATATTGTAAAGATTAGCACAAAAATACGCTAATGAAAGTGCCTGCCTTTCTGCTTTGCTCGGCCGATAGATAGGCCTCTGTCTATTTTGAACCTGTGAGAGGTAGTGGATTCTGGTTCGGGGTAGTTTCAACCAGTGGAAGTGGGTTATAAGGACACTCAAAAGATTTAATTCTCGCCTGGGGGAAATAAACTGGCTTTTCACTCTCTTCTTTGGTACAGGGCAGGACGATCATCCGTTTTCTTTGATATAGAGCGTGCGACCTGGTCAGGACATCGCCCCCCTCTACCCCTGTCCAGAAGCAATAAAAGGTCAGGACGCCAGAAGCACACTCTCTTTCTCACAGTCGCTAGTTTAAGCCGAGAGGTCACGCAGTGCAGACCTTGCCCCCCTGCCCTTCCTTTTTCCTCGTCGCCACGTGGAAGTTAACAGCCCTTTGCTCCGTGCCCCACCCACGTGGCCATCAAAGATTGCAAGTGGGGATTGCAAGTCCCAAACGCGAGCGGAAACTCAACTGCGGCCTTTTCATCATCACAAGGGCGCCCATTTTCCGCCCCAACCTATGATTTGAAAGCAATTCCTTGGTGAGGGAGGCCCTTTGTCCACGCTCCCACACGTGGTCCCTGGCAGAAGACGCTTGTGGATGCCGTCGTCAGCCTTACGCCCCTACAATGTGGTAAAGTACCTAAAACGAGTTGCTTAGTCACGTTATGTTCAGCCCTTGTGCATTTATTAAACTTTTGGGCCTATAACTTTGTATTCCCTGATGCTTCTTGGTTCAATCCCGGCCCACGTGTTCACTGCCTCCTTTCCTCTGAGTCACAAGTAATGCCTCGGGGAGTCCTTGGCACCCTCAGTGCACCCCCAGTAATTCATTCCCCAAATTCCAGCATTAGATTTGTAACCTGGGTCCCCAATATCGTTTCAGAAGGACGATCGTAGCAGAATTATCCTTGGTCCGTGTTCCTGGCATTCCCAAGCTTGCCCCCCCTTCGGGAGGACTTCTGCAGCAGCAATTTAATGTGTTTCAGTTAATTTTCCCTTTGATCTTGTGTGTTATGAAAATATAACTATTTTTATATCCACGTGTTTCAAGCACTTCCCTTTGAGAAAGAGCCCTCCGCTCCTTGTACCACTTTTTTTTTTTTGTGTTTTTATATGTCCTGGTTATCTTGCAAGGCCATTTTAGAGTAAAGTAATAAATGTGGAGTCATAAGAACCACCTGCACCAGGAAACATAAAAAATGGCGACCTGGCCAGTGATTCTCGTAACGATTGCATCCCCCCCTCTCCCCCTTTGTTGTTTGTGTTGCAATTTGTGAAATCAGCAATTAGCTCAGCTATGCTGGATACGAGACAGATTATGAACCTTTGAAAAGCCAGTGCAACAGGCCAAGGAAATTCTGCATAAGTAAACTGTGTTTATTTAGCATAGGAAACTTTAGCAAACGTGACTAACCCTAGGAATTTTTTTTTTATAGTAGGGTGCATGTCAGAGGAAAACGAGAGAGAGGATCGCCGAAATTTAGCTTTGGAAGCTTTTGCACTTGACTTGCATGCCATTCAATTAGGTTATTTAGGTGATAAATCATTAAAGGAATAGTGCGCATATTCCTCCTGTTTACTGTGATTTCAAAACCGAATCCTTAAATAGGCGCGAGAATCGACTACAAACATGTGTTCGAAAGTCAGACTAGCATCGCTGACTCATTTTAATCTCTCTCTCATTTTAGAAATAGGAGCGAAAGCGTATATTATGCTATAGTTAATGCCAAGGACGAAAAAGGTCAACAACCGTTGTCTTTCCCAAGTCCTGGGAAATCCCTGGTTTGTTTACTACGTTCATTCATTCATGGCGCAGACGGCCTATAAGATAAACACACCGGGAAGAGAAACCCTTGACCATGGCCCAGTTAGGAATGTGTAAAAATTTGTTTGTTTGATTTTCTTCGCTCTACCAAATTGTTTTGCATTATTGGGGGTCTGACATTATATGTTCTGTATTGTTCTTTTTTTGTTTTTTTTTTGCTTTTACTACGGCTGTGTGTGTTGCCTATCTGTTATGAATTTGGGATTGCCTCCCACCTAATTGCCCTTGAGAATAACACTTCTCCCATAAGTCAGTAAAACTAGCGCATTCGCTAATCAGACTTCGTCTTAAAAATCAATAAATTCTAGGGAGCCTATATTTATATTCTTGTCCCCAATAAACCCGTTTTGTCGATCCTTGGGAGACCAATTCATTTTCCATTCAGTCCCCAAATCAGCCCGTTTGTCGGTAATTGGGAGACCAAAACATTCCCATTATAGTCCCCAGATAAGCCCGCCTTTTGTCGTGTAAATAGGGAGACCCATATATATTCAATCTCTTGTTCCCCAAATAAACCCGTTTTAAAACTTTGGTGAGACCAATTCATCTTCAATTCAGTCCCCAGATAAGCCCGCTCCGTCGGTAAATTGGGAGACCAATATATTCAATCTCGTCCCCAAATAACCCGTTCGTCGGTAATCTTTGGTGAGACCAATTCATCTTCAATTCAGCCCCCAGATAAGCCCGCTCCATCGGTAATTCGGAGACCCATCATATATTCAATCTCGTCCCCAATCAACCCGCTTCGTCGGTAAAAACTGAGACCAATCATCATCTTCAATTCCCAGTCCCCAATAAGCCCGCCTAAATCGTCGGTAATATGAAGACCAATCATTTTCAATCTAGTCCCCAAATAAACCCGTTTCGTCGGTACTTTGGTGAGACCAATTCATCTTCAATTCAGTCCCCAATTGAGCCCGTTTGTCGATAAATGGGAGACCAAATATTCGTTCATTATCGTCCCCAATAAGCCCGTTTTGTCGGTAAAGGGGAGACCAAATTTCTATTCCCCCAATTTCCGTCCCCAATCAGCCCATCGTGTGCCAGGGCGGGAATCATCCATTCATATGTCCTTTGGGAAAATTCCAAATTCCCACAGCTCTGGGAAAATTAATTCTGTGTGTTACTAGCGTCCTCTCCCACCTGCAAAATGTCGACACGGTCTCAACAGAGCGAGGATTTCAAGTTCTTCATGTCCTCCAGGAAGGAACTCGGCCTTTCCGGGAGAGAACTAAGAGACTGGGTACAGGAGAGGATGGACGCCATACAAGCAGAGAAACAGGCTCAGGAGAGACGAGAAGAAGCAGAGAGACAGGAACGAGCAGCAGAGAAACAGGCTCAGGGGAGACGGGAAGAAGCAGAGAAACAGGCTCAGGAGAGACGAGAAGAAGCAGAGAGACAGGAACGAGCAGCAGAGAGGCAGGCTCAGGAGAGACGAGAAGACGCAGAGAGACAGGAACGAGCAGCAGAGAGGCAGGCTCAGGAGAGACGAGAAGAAGTAGAGAGACAGGCTCAGGAGAGACGAGAAGAAGTAGAGAGACAGGCTCAAGAGAAACGAGAAGAAGCGGAAAGGGAAGAAAGGGACAAGCAGCGTGTCCATGAACTCGCGATGCTGCAACAGAGTGGCCCTCCGCCTCCACCTGCCACCCAGGGGATGAGTGCCTTCAGCCAGGCTCTTGCCTGCCTGCCAAAGTGGACGGAGGCCAAGCCCGAAGTGTGGCTTGACAGCGCCAAGACAGTTTTAAAGGCCTGCCCCCTGAGTGCAGCCGAACTCTCCCTGGTGTTGGGCAAGTTCTTTGGAGGGAAGGCCCTTATTGCCACAGAGCCCTCCCGCCGGAGGAGCAGGAAAATTGGGAGGTCGTCCGCCAGACTATCGCGAAGGCATACGAGATAACCCCTGAACGCTGGAGGAGGCGCTGGCGCGGGCTAGTGAAGGAAGCCAATCAGACCTGGGCAGACTGGGCATACCAGTCTGAGCGTGCCCGTGCCAAATGGTTCGAGTCCTTGGGGGTTACGACCCTCAACGAGGCAATCGAACAGATAAAAATGGAGCACTTCCTACTCTACACCCTGCTGGCCCTCGCCACGCACATATCGCCGAGAAGGAGCCCCAACCTTGGCTGATTGCTGCCGATTAGCGGATCTCTGGGACACCCATCACCCCAGGAGAGCTCCCTGAAGAGGAAAATTCATCCCCCCTCCTGGATTTCAGGAGCCCCTCAGCCCAAGAGTGAGCCATCTCCGAAGCCTCTGGTGTGCGGATATTGCAGGAAGCCAGGGCACGCCTCGAGCCAATGCTGAAGTAAACAACCAGAGCCCCTCTCTCCTGAACAACCCACTAATAAGTCGCCTGCGCCCTCTGCAGGGGGAGTGCGAAGAGATTTCAGCCAAACCTTTTGCACGGTGTGCAAGGTTTTTGGCCACTCTCCTTCATGGGCAAAATGCCCTAGAAATAATAAATCAGGCAACTCCCACCCGTCGCCCTGGCAGTAACGAATCCCGAGTCCTTAGGCCCTCCTGCCGAGGGTCCCATATATGTGGCACCTCCTCAAGGTAGATACTCAGCACGCCAGGTCAAGGCATTTGACAACTCTGGCGCGCAAATGTCCCTCATAAGGAAAGACAAAGTTCCCTATGGAGCTATAATAGACCGACGCAAGCTCGTCACAATTGAGGGCATAAACGATTTTAAAATGATCCTCCCTACGGTCCAACTGAGGGTCACCCGACCCCACAGAGCCAGGACCCTTCGTCTCGCCGTAGCGAAACACATTCCAGGAGGCTATGACGTCCTCCTGGGCCAAGACTTTACGTTCCCTTCCAAGCCTCGACAATTCCGGGGTCCAAATTCCCCAATAAATCATCCAAATCTGAGTCCAGTGCCCGGCACGGCATCAGTGCCAGTGCCGAGGCCTCAGCCAGATCTCCCTTCAGGAGAATCTCGGCCTATCAACTCCTCTGCCAGTGCCACTTCGGCAGCGCACTGAACCCGCTTCTGATGCCCGGCCTGGTGCTGCTGCCAGTGTCGTAACAAACAGACGGAGACTGACCCCAGCAGAGCCACCAAAAGCGCCAGTGACAAATGTCAGGTGCTGAGCTGGTCACCACTGCATGCAAGTCAACCCCGCCCCCTCCGGCCTTCCCCTCTCTCTCGCCGCCCGCTGCAGATTCCTCCGCGAGTCATGATTCTGCCCTGCCTTCCTGGGCCGATGAACTCTGCGAACTGCGCCGGTTAATGTCCGAGATGGCGAACAAAATTTCTGTGTCAGTTGTCTCAGCAGCTGACCCAGATGGCACCCCTTGCTGCCCTTTGGCCTCGGGCCCTCCGATTCCCGGCCAAGGACAATGGTCCAAGGAGGAGAGGTTCAGCGGAGTTACCATGGGTGTGGGCAATCGCAGGTAGTCCACAAGGAGCCCCGAGCTCTTCTGGCCCCTGTGCAAACTTGGCATAGGGCCCCCATCTTCATCTTTGAACGTCTTGGCACCTTTCATCCAGGAGAGGATGTCAAGGCCTTCCGCTATCTTCTTCCTTTTTCCTTTGGAATTTCTATCCCTCATCCTTCTCTATTGGTCTTTCCTTTACACTTTCCTTAATCACCACCATATGAAGCGGCAGTTAACATATGGGATATCATCCCCTTTAAAAATGCATTAATTATTTTATCTTTGAAGCAGTAAGAGAGACAGAGTGGGAAGTGGCATGCCCTTACGCCCGTCCCTTGGCACAGGGCAGGCGTGTCAGCTCTTCCTGAAGGGGTCGCACCCTTTGGGTTTCCTTTCCCAGCCCTTGGGCTGAGAGTTAGTTCTGACCGTCGTCCTTTGGCGATGGAAGTTAGATTAATAAATAAACAATAAAAACCTCACTCTGTTATCCTTCGTTTTCTGCGTATATTATTTACTTTTCAGTTAATCTTTTTCTTCTATTTTGTTAACGAATCTCGAGTCAGACTCACAATTTTATTCCTTTTAATCCCCGCCTTTAATAAGAAGTCATATCCTTCGTTTGTCATTCAGTGTAGTTTTCTTTTAATTTTTTTGAGTTAATTTTTTGTGGAGAATTTTATCCGTGTCCAGTTCCCCTTCATTTGTTTATCCTCCCATTCATACTTCGAGAAAGTAGCTATTTATAACTTACACTCGAGTTGTAGGCTGCAGACGTAAAAATTTAGCGTTGTTTAAGTTGGCGAATTAAAACCCGCGAATAATCTCTTCTGCCTCTCCACAGCTGTCACTTCTGTCATCCCATTTTAGCGTTGGCTGGAGGAATTAGCTATGCTCGTCGAGTTTGTGCACAATTATTGTCCACCGATTGGAAAGAAAATTGAATTTTGTTATTACAATTTCTAGTAAAGGGGATATCATTTAAAACCAGCAGTGTATTGTCACTCAGTATACCGCCTCTTCAAGGCACAACTAATCGCATGCATGTAATTCCAGGATAGCATTAAGAAATTGGTTGATTTACATTTGTTTTCCTTTTAAATCCTGCCTTGTATGTTTTATTTTTTTGTTGTTGTTATTTTGTAACTTTTTGTTCTTTGTTTATTTTCTTTTGAGCGCCTTATTACCCCAGTAAAGTAAAACGAGTAAAGAATTGGTAGAATCAGTACTTACAAGTATTTCAGCAATAATTGATTTGCAAGTAAGTTCACCTTTTTATTGTATATTCTAAATTGCACTCTGTACCTAAAGTAAACCTTCAGTTTGTTATTGATCAGTGTGGCAGCAGAGTTTTGCAAATAAAGTAAAGTAACAGTTTGTAGCAAAGCAGAAGATAGAATAAAGTCGAACGTTTTCTTCGCTCATTTTTGCTGTTATCGATATTCGCACCAGCTTAAAGGGTGTGAATATCATCTTGCCAGGAGCTGTAAAGATTAGCGCCAAAATACGCTATGAAAGCGCCCTCCTTTCTGCTTTGCTCGGCCGATAGATAGGCCTCTGTCTATTTTGAACCTGTGAGAGTAGTGGATTCTGGTTGGGGTAGTTTCAACCAGTGGAAGTGGGTTATAAGAGACGCTCAAAAGATTTAATTCTCGCCTGGGGCAGTAATACTGGCTTTGCACTGTTCTCTTTGGTACAGGGCAGGACGATCAGCTGTTTTCTTTGATATAGATGCGTGACCTGGTCAAGACATCGCCCCTCCTCTACCCCTGTCCAGAAGCAATAAAAGGTCAGGGCGCCAGGACAGCACTCTCACTCACACTCGGTCGCTAGTTTAAGCTGAGGAGGAACGAGTGCAGACCTCGCCCCGCCCCTCTTTCCCTTGTCGCCACGTGGAAGTTAACAGCCCCTTTGCTCTGTACCCCCCACCCATTCCACGTGGCCATCAAAAGATTGCAAGGGGGATTGCAAGTCCCAAACAGCGAGCGGAAACTCAACGGCGGCCTTTCATCATCACAAGGGCGCCCATTTTCCGCCCCCAACCTACAACTTGAAAGCAGTTCCTTGGTGAGGAGGCCCTTTCTTCCACGCTCCACACGTGACCCTGCAGAAGACGCCGCTGGACGCCGACGTCAGCCTTACGCCTCTACAATGTGGTAAAGTACCTAGAACAAGTTGCTTAGTCACGTTACGTTCGCCCTCGTGCATTTATTAAACTTTTGGGCCTATAACTTGGTATTCCCTGATGCTTCTTGGTTCAATCCAGGCCCACGTGTTCACTGCCTCCTTGCTCTGAGTCACAAGTAACGCCTCGGGAAGTCCTTGGAAGCCCTCAGCGCACACCTGAGTAATTCATTCCCCAAATCCCAGCATTAGATTTGTAACCTGGGTCCCCATATCGTTTCAGAAGGACGATCGTAACAGAATTCTCCTTGGTCCGTGTTCCTGGCATTCCCAGTTCGGCCCTCCCCCTTCGGGAGGACTTCTGCAGCAGCAATTTAACATGTTTCAGTTCATTTTCCCTTTGATCTTGTGTGTTATGAGAATATACCTATTTTTGTATCCACGTGTTTCACGCACTTCCCTTTGAGAAAGATCCCTCCGCTTCTTGTACCACTCCTTTTAGTTTGTGTTTTTATATGTCCTGGTTATCTTGCAAGGCCAGTTTAGAGTAAAGTAATAAATGTGGAGTCATAAGAACCACCTGCACCAGGAAACATATAGAAAAATATGTATATATATACACACACACATACATATATATATATATATATATATATATATATATATATATATATATATATATATATATATATTATATATATATATATATATATATATATATATATATATATATATATATATATATATATATATATATATATATATATATATATATATATATATATATATATATATATATATATATATATATATATATATCCCCATATATATATATATATATATATATATATATATATATATATATATATATATATATATATATATATATATATATATATATATATATATATATATATATATATATATATATATATATATATATATATATATATATATATATATATATATATATATATATATATATATATATTTCAAATGCATATCAAGTACCTGGTTATTACACAACTAATCTCAAGATTCAAAAATATACCTCTTCACTTCAGCCAGATACCTGAACTCTCATAACATCAATTATTACGACTGAGTACTCTAAAGGTAACAGTGATCCCTTAAGAAAAAACTTATTTATTACTTGAAAAATCAAACTAAGTCTATCAGAATATGTGTGAGGTATCAAAAATTAAGCTAGAAATATTCTAGAGTAAAAGGGCATCACTCCATCAAAAACTCTAACTGTTTCCCTGGTCTTAATTCACTTTAGCAAAACTAAAAGAACAAAACATGTTTATCACTTTGCCTTATGCACACATAATCAATCCTATTCACTGGTGATCAATAAATGAAACACTGTTTTTCTAAAAATGTTAAATACAAAAATTTATCTTTAAATTCAAAGTTTATAATTAGAATTCAATTCACAATCTGAAAAATTTATTATTACTTGAAAATAACACAACACTCAATCAATTCTTGAATTAAATCATGAAACAAAACTAACTAACAAAAACTTTATCAGAAATTTAAATTAATCCAGCAAAATTTAAACTATCAAGAATTCTCAAGATTTAAAAAGAAAATCTTAATAAATGAAATCAAGTATGCAATGTTAAATTAAATTATGCAATGTTAAATTATAATGTTAAGAAACATTTAAAATGTTATGTAAATAAATGTTACATCACAAACATAAAAATTGTGAAAATATAAAGAGATTGTAAATAGAAAAACACACAAAAATACACAAAAGATTTATCAATAATGATTTCACTTGTTCAAAATTTCTTATCACAACTTATCATTATCATACATGGTATTAATAAGTAAAATTCACATTACCTTACTCAAACTTGTGAAAACCTCTGCAAATCACTTGCTGCAGCTGCGTTACACAAAACACACTTTTTACCAGGCGTCGTTAAACTAAATAACTTTGCTAAATTCAGATCTCAAAAGTTAATGCTAATACGTGACCACAAAACACTACGTTAAAAGTAATCTCTTTCTAAGAACGAGAGAGAGAGAGAGATAAACCAAATTAACTGGTCTCAGAAATCAGAATGAAACAAATTTTAGGATTCCAGAATACATTCCAATTACATGATGTCAAAAGCATTTTGGGTACGAGATACAAAACAATTACATGATGTCATTAAAGCATTTTTGGGAAGCTTCTAGAAGATACAAAATCCCAGTTCTAGAAGCAGGGAAAACATGACGTCAATTAAAGCATTTTTTCTCTCAAAGTGGCGGACGATAACAATGAAGAAATCACTTCTCTTGAGGAGGGACGAAAAAACTGACGTCAAAACAAAGCGTTCTTATCTCAACTGTTTTGAACACAATGTTACAAAACATGAAAGATGTAAATTACTGATCAAAAACGTATTCTTTCTCTACGCTATCAAGTGTTGTACTTTTGAGATGATGCCAAACAAATATGACAACAACAACCATTAAATCAAACATAACTTGAAAAAAGTAAATATGTCAATAATTATAGGGATGAATCGGCAACATCATTTCCTCCCCGAGTTATCCCAAACCTGTCATAACTAACCTTTTCAAATGTGTGTTTAACACAATTATATGGTTGCAGGCATAAAGACCACCTGGTCTCTTTATTATTTTTCTCAATGAATGAGATTGGGTTGTGATCCGTTCACTAAAATTTCTTCATTCACTTCAAACTTTTTTTCAATGCTGTGATTAATGCTAATGTTTCTTTTTCAATTGTTGAGTAAGTTTTCTGGTGCTTTTTCAACTTTGAAGACATGAAACATACTGGATGGAAGATTCTGTTGTCATCTTCTTGAAGTAGAACAGCTCCAATTCCACAGTCGGATGCATCAACTTGTATCACAAACTTTTATTAAAGTCTGGAGCTTGAAGCACTGGTCTTGAAGTTAATATGGCTTTAATCTTCTCAAATGATTCTTGACATTCTGGAGTCCAATCAAACTTTCTTTTAGGACTGGTTAAGTCAGTTAAGGGAGCTACTACGGCTGAGAAATTTGGACAGAATCGGCGATAAAATCCAGCCATGCCCAAAAATGTTTGTAGCTATTTCCTCGTAGCAGGAGGGGTAGCCTTACAGATACCTTCTACATTAGCATCAATAGGAGCGAGAAGGCCTTTTCCAACTTCAAATCCTAGATACTGTACAGTTGCCTTTCCAAACTCAGTTTTTTGTAAGTTGATTGTTAGTCCTGCTTCCTCGTAGTTTCTTGAACACTTTCCTTAATATCTTCAGATGTTCTTCCTATGTATTAGAATAAATCACAATGTCATCAAGGTATACACCTACTCCTTCTATTGATCCTAGTAGTTGATCCATCACTCGCTGGAATGTTGCAGGTGCATTCATCAAACCAAACGGCAAAACAGTGTATTGATACAGTCCAAAAGGAGTAATGAAAGCTGACAGCAACTTAGCATTCTCATCTAAGGAAATTTGATAATATCCTTTCAACAAGTCTATCTTGAAACAAATTTGGCTTGCCCAATATTATCAAGTAATTGATCAATAAGAGGCAAGGGATAATTGTCAGCCACACTGATGGAATTCAGTTTCCTATAATCAGTACACATCCTAAATGAGCCATCTGGTTTCTTCACTAACACACAAGGAGAACTATAATGACTTGAACTGGGTTCTGCTAATCCATGCTGCAACAAATATTCAACTTCTTTCTTCAAAACATCTCGATGAAAAGGTGATAAGCGATAAACTCTCATTTTAAAAAGGTTTTCCATCTTCTCTGATCTTTATCTCATGCTTTGTCAGATTGGTACGCCTAGGTACATCTGCAAAAATTTCAGGGAAACTTTGAATCACTTCACTTAATTCACTACTTTGCTCAACACTCAGATGTTTTAGTTTATCTTCCAAATTTTCTAATATTGAAGAATTGTTCATCTTGTTTTCAGCTCCCAATTCATAGCCGTCATCGTCCTCTATAGATGAAGTTGTCTGTGTTATTGACACTGTTTCAGTTTTAGTCTCTGAGAAGTAAGGTTTCAAAAGATTCACATGTATCTTCCTCTGTCGTTTCCTTCTTCCTGGTGTTTCAATCACATAAGTTCGATCACTTAACTTCTCTTATCCTATAAGGACCTTGAAACTTATTGGTAAGGGGAAATCTTTTCACTGGTAAGAACACTAGAACTTGCTGTCCAATATTAAAATTTATTAGCTTAGTCTTAGCATCATATTTTCTCTTCATTTTCTCTTGACTTATTTTCAAATTTTCTAAAGAGAATTTTCTAATTTCTCTTAACCTTTTCCTCAAGTTCTTCACATATTCTCCTTGGATTTCCTCTTGATTTTCTTCCCAATTCTCTGCAAGAATCTTCAATGGACCTCTAATGTCTCGACCAAAAATCATTTCATTTGGTGAACATCCCATGCTTTCTTGACAAGCATTCCTAACTTCAAATAACATTAAAGGTAAACCAGCATCCCATTCTCTTCCTGATTCATTACAATACTTAGTTAACATACTTTTCAATGTCTGGTGGAACCTTTCCAAGGCTCCTTGAGTCTCTGGATGATAAGCAGTTGATAACTGTTGTTTACTCCTAACAAGTTCATCACATCCTGGAATAATTTTGAAGTAAAGTTCGTTCCTCTATCACTTTGCACAATTTCTGGTATTCCAAATTTGGAGAAAAAAAACTCCACCAACTTCTCAGCAATTACCTTTGCACTTATACTTCTTACAGGAATCGCCTCAGGATACCTAGTCACTGGACACATTAATGTTAATAGATATTCATTTCCTTTCTTTGTTTTCGGAAGTGGCCCAACCACATCTATAATTACCTTGCTAAAGGGTTCTCCTCTAACTTCTATGGGTTGTAGGGGTGCTTTCTGAATGGTTTCATTCGGTTTTCCAGCTATCTGGCATTTGTGACACACTCTGCAAAATCTGCTAACGTCCTCGTGAAGTCCAGGCCAGAAAAAATACTTCATAATCTTCTCAACAGTCTTCCTGATTCCCACATGTCCAGACTCATGCGCTACTGCTACAACTTGTTTCCTCAATGGATATGGAAGCAAAATTTGATGATATTCACCCCATTCAGCATTTCCTGGTATATCTGCAGGTCGATGCCTCCTCATTAGCAATCCTTCTTTTAGATAATAACAGGTGGAGGTTTGTTGCATCTCTTTTTGATCAACAACTCTGAAGAACAGATCAGCCAACGTTGTATCCCTCTTCTGCAGTTTCATTAGCTTCTCTCTAGTCACTTGACCAACTTCAAGGGCTGAATTCTCCATATCTGCTAACTCTGCCTCTGTAGTTTCACTACTATCTTCAGGAACACTTTGACTACTCCGAGTCTCTTTAATAACAACAGGATCCTCGTCTTCTTGGGAAATCTCTTTATTACTAACATTAGGGGAAACTTCACTTTCCTGGAACAGTTCTTCTAAGCTTACAGATCCTTCACTTGATTCTTCTGGTGCAGGTAAATCCTCAGTATTTTCACTTGCAGACATAGTTCTCTTCATACTCCTGGTAGTTACACAACTTGGAAACAGGTGGGGGTTTTTCTTCTCTAAATCTACAGTAGGACTAATTCTTAATGGTTTGTCTGTCACTATAGGACAAGGAACAAATGGTACACCACCAACTTCATTACCCAGTAAAACATGTACACCTTCAACAGCTAGTGAGTCCTCTACAGCAAAATCAACATTCCCTGTCACCAATTCACAGGACAAATGCAAGCGGCATATAGGAGTTACCTCTTCTCCTCCTATACCCTTCAAAATAACTGAATCTCCGGTGAGATTCTTCTCCAGCTGTGGGTGAGCACCACGAACTACCACACTATGGTTACTCCCCATATCACGTAATACCTTGACTGGTACCTGCACACTTCCTCCTTGAGTTGTCAGCGTACCTTCATAGATATATGGCTTAAAAGTCTCCAAGCTGCTCAGCCACTCACTGCTTGAAGTTACATTTCCACTGGTTGCTAAACACTCTGCTTGTTTAGTCTCAGTCTTCCCCACACTGCTCTTCATAGTTTGCTTCACCTGGTTACCTTTAACCACTTGACCAACTGTTTTGGTCTGCTGTTGTGTCTGATAACAATCTCGACTGTAGTGTCCTACTCTTCCACACTTGTAGCAGACAACATTAGTCTTCTGTGTCTGTCTTGAAAACAGACTGGATGATGAGGATTGAACATTCATTTGTTGAGGGGTGTTACCTGGCTTTGTATTGGCATAGCCACTAGAAGGATTTCCAGTTGTAATGTTCCTGAAATTTGGATGAGATCTGAAACCTGTGCGTTGTTGGTTCTGGTACTTGACATTATAATTTCTTTTGCTAGAAATTATATTAAAATCTTCACTCAATGTAGCAGCTTTGTCAAGTTTTTAACCTCTCTCTCTCTTAAATAGGCTCTTATGTGTTCAGGAATTCCTTTAAGATATTGTTCTGGGACTACTAACTCTTCAAGTTCGTCCATAGATTTAACTTTAGCAGCCTCCAACCATCGTTTAAAACATCTTCTTACTTTGTAAACATAATCCAAGAAAGTTATCTTGTCATCCTTTCTCAAAGATCTGAATCTTTCATTATAATATTCAGGGGTCATCTGGTAAACTTGTAGCACATTGTGTTTAAGTACCTTGTACTCTTTACACTGATCAGCTGATAAGGCTAAATAGGCACTTCTTCCTTTACCAATGAGAACACTCTGTAACAAGACCAACCATTTATCCTCTGGCCATCCCATACCTGAAGCAACTTTTTCAAAGTGATCAAAAAACTCATCTGGAGCTTCTTATGTAAATTTTGGAATTAATTTCTGCACTCTTACTACATCAAATACAGGGTCTGAATTACCTTGAGTAGGGTTAGATGGTGTTACAGGTAATGTGGATCGAGCTTTTATTAACTCCATCTCCCTTTCATGTCTTGCTCTTTCTCTTTCCTCTTTAGCTCTTTCTCTCTCCTCTTTTGCTCTTTCTCTTTCTTCTTCTGCTGCTTTTTCTTCTTCTCTTTCCTTTCTTTCTCTTTTCTCTCTATCTTCTCTTTCTCTTTCTGCCTGTATTTTCTCTCTTTCAGTCTGTATCCTCAGCTTAATCAAATTTTCTTCTGCTTCTATACGTCTTAGTTCTGCTTCTGCATCACTTTTCTCTTTCTTTTGCTCATGTTTTTCTGTAAATTCTGCCTCAGCTGCATTCAACAATTCTTGCACCTCTCCTAACTCTTCATCTATTTTACCAGAGTCCATCAATGCTTGGATTGCAATATATTTGATTTGTGCCTTTATCATACCACTAGACACATTACCCCCACATGCCACTGCTAAAGCAATCCACTGTGCCTTAGTCAGGTTGGATTCAGATAACTCTTGGATGGAAGGAGCTGCTAAAAACCTCTGAACATTGAACACAGCCATTTTCTCTAAGTTACTCAACTAAATAATTCACAATGCAAGGCAAAAACTGTGTGGTCACTCTCCTATCAAAATATATCCCTAACACCACCAGTATAAACCATAAACCAGAGTGATATTTTGTTTTGTTCCACAGGTCTCTGGGCACCAAACAATATAATGTCACGATGCGTATCAAGTACCTGGTTATTACACAACTAATCTCAAGATTCAAAAATATATCTCACTTCAGCCAGATACCTGAACTCTCATAACATTAATTATTACGACTGAGTACTCTAAAGGTAACAGTGATCCCTTAAGAAAAAACTTATTTATTACTTGAAAAATCAAACTAAGTCTATCAGAATATGTGTGAGGTATCAAAAATTAAACTAGAAATATTCTAGAGTAGAAGGGCATCACTCCATCAAAAAACTCTAACTGTTTCCCTGGTCTTAATTCACTTTAGCAAAACTAAAAGAACAAAACATGTTTATCACTTTGCCTTATGCACACACAACCAATCCTATTAACTGATGGTCAATAAATGAAACACTGTTTTTCTAAAAATGTTAAATACAAAAATTTATTTTTAAATTCAAAGTTTATAATTAGAATTCACAATCTGAAAAATTTATTATTACTTGAAAATAACACAACACTTAATCAATTCTTGAATTAAATCATGAAACAAAACTAACTAACGAAAACTTTATCAGAAATTTAAATTAATCCAGCAAAATTTAAACTATCAAGAATTCTCAAGATTTAAAAAGAATATCTTGATAAATGAAATCAAGTATGCAATGTTAAATTACGTATGCAATGTTAAATTATACCAAGAAACATTTAAAATGTTACGTAAATAAATGTTACATCACAAACATAAAAATTGTGAAAATATAAAGAGATTGTAAATAGAAAAACACACACAAAAATACACAAAAGATTTATCAATAATGATTTCACTCGTTCAAAATTTCCTAACTTATCATACCATGGTATTAATAAGTAAAATTCACGTTACCTTACTCAAACTTGTGAAAACCTCTGCAAATCACTTGCTGCAGCTGCGTTACCACAAAACACACTTTTTACCAGGCGTCGTTACGAACTAAATAACTTTGCTAAATTCAGATCTCAAAAGTTAATGCTAATACGTGACCACAAAACACTACGTTAAAAGTAATCTCTTTCTAAGAACGAGAGAGAGAGAGAGGGAACCAAATTAACTGGTCTCAGAAATCAGAATGAAACAAATTTTAGAATTCCAGTAAAACGTGAAACAATTACATGATGTCATTAAAGCATTTTGGGTGCGAGATACAAAAGTTCTAGAAGCAGGGAAGTGACGTCATTAAAGCATTTTGGGTGCGAGATACAATGGAGAAGCTTCTAGAAGGAAAATGACGTCATCCTAGCAAAACGTTTTGAACGCAATCTTACAAAACTTGGTGTAACTGATCAAGACACGTATTCTTTCTCTCAAAGTGGCGTACGTGACTCGAACATGTAACAACGTGAAATCACTCGTCTTGAGCCCGTATGGGACGAATCGGCATTTGTTATCCCAAACCAGTCATCACTAACCCAAAACAAAGCGCTCTCTCTTATCTCAACTGATGACAATTGAAATGAAACAAGTCCCTGCTGGACACACACACGTGTTCTACTACGCTTTTACCAAGAAAGATATTATTCTAAACTACGTTACTATTAAAATTGTATTATCAATTCTAAATTACGCTATTAAGTTACTTAATCATTAGTTCTTTTGAGATCTGATGCCAAACTAAATATGACACTTCAACAACCATTATCATTACACATAACATATGAAAAAGTAAATATGTCAAAATTATAGGAGGATATACATTACAAGGCAATATCATGAAAATATATATACAAGGCAATATCATGAAAAATATATATATATATATATATATATATATATATATATATATATATAGATATATATATATATATATATATATATATATATATATATATATATATATATATATATATATATATATATATATATATATATATATATATATATATATATATATATATATATATATATATATATATATATATATATAATATATAAAATTATAGGTTAACTTGTTAATTTGTAAAAACAACAAATACATGCACTATTCCAATGATTATTTATGTTTTCATTCGTCTGGTTAGCATGCTACAGATGACTGCTGTCTTAAAACCCTCCGGACTGTGGGAAGTGTGAGGCCTGATCTCGGCTGTGAATCAAAGGGTTAAGGACCTGGGAAGGAGTCTGGCTTGGACAGTATATCTCTAGCTACTAACACAAAATTGTTTTGGACAGTCCTCAACATCTTTCTCGCCAACCGGATGCCCTTCGGGTGTTATCTCGTCTCCTCTTATGATCTGGAATAGGAAGAGATCCGCCAACAGAAGAAGAAGAGAGCGTGGAATGCCAAAGGGGTGCAGCACACGTGTTCTCTCTGGGGGATAATTAAACAGGGGAAAAGCCTGGGCTTGTCGACTTCTCAGCCCTTAGAACTGCCCTCTGATTCCTCAATGCTGTTTAGTTGTTGCAATTTAGAATGTTTCAGTTCTGATCAGGCATAAGGCCAGATACTAATGACAATATAAATAAATGAATAAATAAATATACATACATACATATTATATATATATATATATATATATATATATATATATATATATATATATATATATATATATATATATATTCTTAAGAATTTATCCCTTCCTCATCTAGCAGCCAGTGAGAAATTTATTTCTGTGAAACATTTTCTCCTTTAATTTAACTGTAGGGCCAAGAAAATGTGGCGGGTGAGATAGAACCAAGCGTATTTTGAACTCGAGAAAAGCGGTTAGGGCCTGTTTTTCCACTCATGTAGGGATAGCCCCACCTCAGCTGACCTGGGATGGACAATAGGGACCCCCTTTTCACCCCCATCACGCGGTATGGGAGTAGCTCGGCCATTGTGGGCATGGGGACGTAGCCAGGCTGTGAGATAGATAGGAAGTTAACCTCTAAGTACTTAATATTAAGATCCACTTTTTCTCTACTCTTTTGCTGGCTGTATGACTCTTTGCAGATCGACGGGGGCGGGGGCCGGGGGGCAAGACTTCGAAGCAAACAACCGTGGAAGGTGCGCACTGTTTACTGGGAAGAAGCACTTGGCAGACGACTCCAGACTCCAGCCCCAGACGCAAGTCCGGTGCTTCCTTCCTTTTTACGCTGGTGAAAACTAACTTCGGTAACCAGCCAAGTCTCTCATGTTTAGCGCACACATCTGCAGGCCCAGGTACATTGATCACAATTAGTCAGTAAGCCAGCCCTTTCCCTCGCCTGTGAAATGCCTTGATTTTTCCATTCCTTCAAACTTCAATCTTCTCCCTCCAACAAAAAGCAGTGCCTTTGTTGAGCCACCCTACTTTGAGCAGCCTGTAAATCGCCCCATGACTTGCTTTGAAATCAACTTAATATGATTCAGTGATAAGTACTCAAATATCCCCTCCATTGTGTAAATTAACCCTTAACAGCCGACTGGACGTACCATACGTCGATTAAATTGTCTGTTGGGTGCCAAGTGGAGGTACGGTACGTTGACTAAAAATGGTTTTTTTAAATATTAGCGGAAAAATAATTATAGGCCTAGTTTGCGAAAGGTTTTAAATCACACGCCTTGAGGGATGCTGGGAGTTCACGGATCACGCTGTTGTTTTGTTTATAAGCGTCACCCAGATGCGCATGCGCGAATTTCTTCCTTCTCGCACCAGAAAGCATCAGCGGCGCATCATCAGAGAGCGATATCTTGACGCATCCGTGTTTTGCAGAACTTTGGCAAGTGTTTGCGTATTTGTGAGGCAACAGGACATTTGCAGAGATGTCCCAACGTCGTCAGGACCGTGAAAGGCGCATATTGCCTGTCGGTAGTGAGCGTGTGAGACGAGTTTTAGACTGGGATGCTGGAGAGGGACCAAGCACCCAAGATGACCCAGCTTCTCAACGCCGTGTTGTGCGGCCACATGTGACCGAAGGGGAACAAGGACCACATCCCGTGCCTTTTACGACCCCTAGGAAGCATGGGGGTGTCCTGAGGGGCATCCGTAAGCATTTGGGAGGCCTCCAACAAAAGGACATTGACGAGTACTTGTTGGAGCTCGATCGAGAGCAGGTGGAAAGTACTCATTTCGATGGCAGTTGGTCATCCAGTGATGAGGACATCACGCCTGATGTTAGTGATGACGAGTACTTGCCCCAAATGTCCGTACGGGAGCCACAGGAGGAAAGTGAGCTTGAATTTAGTGGTTTCAGTGTGTATGAGGGAGAGTTTGAGGAGGTGGATGAGGCCCCGATTGTGGCTGGTGGGGACGAGACAGAAAGTGATGGTGAAAGTGAGGGAGATGGGCCAGTGGGGAGGGTGGGAGTGCGAAGTCGTGCCCGACACGCGCACGGGCCCACAGAAGGTCTCAACGTCGCGGCAGCTTGGGTGAAGGCCGTTTGTCCGAAAGTGATGAGGGGTGGTCGGAGGACCCCACCCCACCTAACATGCACCCATTCACGGCAGCACCTGGACTGACCGTCCCTGTGCCTCTCACTGCACTGGGGTTCATTCAGCTCTTCCTGACGCGGGAATTGCTGGAATACCTCGTTGCAGAGACGGCAGATTATGCTCGGTACTGCCGTGAGGAACTGCAGACGACGTTGTCGTATCGCTGGCGGGGCTGCAACCTCACGGACATAGCGCACTTTTTGGGGCTCCACATTTTTTTTGGAATGATGCCTGCTGCTGACGTCAGGCAATATTGGAGGCGGAATCTTTTTTTAAGTACGCCCAATGTGCCCGGCATTATGCCCCATGATAGTTTCCTGGCGTTGGACAGGAATTTCAACGCCTTCAACCGAAGGGCCGTACCCCGGAATAACCCCGACCGCCTCATCTTAGTCCGCCCAGTGTTGGAGTACATTCGTGAACGGTCCCAGTTTCTCATGGTTCCTTCCAAGAACCTTTCTTTGGATGAGGAGATGATGCCATACAAAGGGCATCTAAGTATAAAAGTGTACAACCCCAAGAAGCCAAAGAAATATGGTGTAAAGTTATTCTTTATTACGGAATCCAACTCTGGATATGTTGTGGACTTCTCGGTGTATTCTGGGGTCTTCTCCACGCTGCGTGACACTGTCTTCGGTCTTGTGGGTCGTTTCCGTAACCAGGGATACCACCTGTTTATGGATAATTATTATAACTCGGTATCCCTGGCCCAGGAACTGTATGAAGCAGGTGTGCACGTCAGTGGTACCCTTTGGTTGGTGCGTGGGGCCCCGAATGTCCTCGAGGTTTGCTAGCCAGCCGCAACATCTGGCAAGAGGAGAGACAGAGTGGCGGCGGAAGGGAGATGTCTTCGTCATCTGTTGGAAGGGGGTCCGACTTGTGCCCATGATTACGACGAGTCATGAGCCCATCCAAGAAGAGATCATTCAGCGGAAGAAGACACGTCGACATGGCCGAGTTACGTATGAGGAGTTTCGTGTCCAATGCCCTACTGTCATCGAGCAGTACAACAGGCACATGGGAGGAGTTGATCTCTTTGATCAACTCATCCAGTATTATCCCTTCGCCAGGAGAACCAGCAGGTGGACACAGAAGCTCGTCAAATACCTCCTTCAGTTGGCCCTCCAGGATGCTTACATCCTCTACTGTGGGTACAATTCTGACGCTCGGAGGTTGTCCCACATCCAGTTTCTTGAGGTGGCTGGAAATGCCCTCATAAACTCTAATCCAGAGGAGTGGCCTTCCAACACTGGCCCCCTGCCCCGAGCTCCAGATCTGCCCCGAGAGGAAAGGGCAGATGTTGTTAGGAGGGCCAACCTTGGTCTTCCTGCTCCTGCCGACGCCGCCCCTGCTGCGGCCGCCCTTGATGATGCCGCCCTTGATGATGCCACCCTTGATGATGCCGCCCTTGATGATGCCGCCACCTTTACTGCCGCTCTCCCTCACATTCCAATGTCCCGTCGGGTAGTCGACCCTGTGTGTTGACTGCAGGCAGGGGATCACACACTGGAGCTCCTAGAAGGGCGTAAGCAGAAACGGTGCCGGGTGTGCCATATGAATGGCAGAAGAAGAGACACCCGGTGCGTCTGTCGCACCTGCAAGGTAGCACTTTGCAGGTTCGGGGAGTGTGACCGCAAGTACCACACTGTGGTCATATATTGGAGTGCGCCTACCCGAGCGACACCGGAGGGTGCAGCGGGCCGCCGAAGGACGGCCCATCCTCAGTAAGGGCGCGCGTCTCCCTCCTTCCGTCTGTGCCTTGTCATGTCGAGAGTAAAAAAATGCAAGACTCTTTAATGGAGGAGGGAGAAAACAAGAACAGAATGAAGAGTCAGGATTACGAGTGAGTATTCTGCATTGATTTTATATTTAGTTTTATGTTTATTACAAGTTTTTATATATCTGTATTTATTGGTGTTTTGTATATTATTTCGTTTTATGCAAAAAAAAGTTTTCACCAGCATTCCTTTTAGTTATGTATTCGTACCAAAGTAAAAAACAATATAATATTATATATATGTGTGATGTATATGAATGTATATATATATATATATATATATATATATATATATATATATATATATATATATATATATATATATATATATATATTATATATATATTTTTATATATATCTTTTAGGTAAGCAAAAAAAATCTAACATTCTAGTGATATTCAATCATTTACCTTCATTTTGCAACAAACGGAAAGTCTCTAGCACAATATTTCGATTCATGGTGAATTTTTGAAAAAAACTTTTTCCTTCCCTCCGCGTGGGGGAAATCCGCTGAAAATGTCAGCATTTCTTGAGTCACCTTGTCGTAATTTTCGCGCCGTTTTATATTATTCGTTACATAAATTGTTATACATCAAAATGTGCGCAATTTCATTTATCAGTTTTGATATATTTTCATATAAATCACGATAACTGACAAAATTTTAACCTTCGGTCAAGTTTGACTAGACCTAATGGTCGAAAAACGCAATTGTAAGCCAAAATTCTTACATTCTAGTAACAATCAAACATTTACCTTCATTTTGCAACAAACGCAAAGTCTCTAGCGCAATATTTCGATTTATGGTGAATTTTTGAAAAAACCTTTTTCCTTCCCTCCGCGCGCGGGAAATCCGCTGAAAGTGTCAGCATTTCTTGAGTCACATTGTCGTAATTTTCGCGCCGTTTTATATTATTCTTTACATAAATTGTTATACATCACAATGTGCGCAATTTCATTTAGAATACAACAAAAAATAAATCATGGTTGTAGCATTTATCAGTTTTGAAATATTTTCATATAAATCACGATAACTGACAAAATTTTAACCTTCGGTCAACTTTGACTCGAATGAAATGGTCGAAAAACGCAATTGTAAGCCAAATATCTTACATTCTAGTAACAATAAATCATTTAAATTCATTTTGCAACAAACGGAAAGTCTCTAGCACAATATATAGATTTATGGTGAATTTTTGAAAGAAAACTTTTTCCTTCGCTCCGCGCGCGCGAACTCCGCTGAAAATCCTAGCATTTCTTGTCACCTTGTCGTAATTATTTCGCCGTTTTATATTATTCGTTACATAAATTGTTATACATCAAAATGTGCGCAATTGCATGTGAAATACAACAAAAAATAAATTATGTTTTTAGCTTTTAAAAGTTTTGGAATATTTTCATATAAATCACGATAACTGACAAAATTTTAACCTTCGGTCAACTTTGATTCGACAGAAATGGTCGAAAAACGCAATTTTAAGCCAAAAATATTACATTATAGTAACAATCAATCCTTTATCTTCATTTTTTAACGAACGGAAAGTCTCTAGCACAATATTTCGATTTATGGTGAATTTTTGAAAAAAACTTTTTCCTTCGCTCCGCGCGCGCGAACTCCGCTGAAAATCCTAGCATTTCTTGAGTCACCTTGTCGTAATTTTTCGCCGTTTTATATTATTCGCTACATAAAGTTTTATACATCAAAATGTGCGCAATTTCATGTAGAATACACAAGGAATAAATCATGCTTTTAGCTTTTAAAAGTTTTGAAATATTTTCATATAAATCACGATAACTGACAATTTTAACCTTCGGTCAACTTTGACTTGACCGAAATGGTTAAAAAACGCAATCGTAAGCAAAAATTCTTACATTCTAGTAACAATCAATCCTTTGTCTTCATTTTTCAACAAAAGGAAAGTCTCTAGCACAATATTTCGATTTATGGTGAATTTTTGAAAAAAACTTTTTTCTTCGCTCCGCGCGCGGGAAATCCGCTGAAAATCCTAGCATTTCTTGAGTCACCTTGTCGTAATTTTTTCGCCGTTTTATATTATTCGTTACATAAAGTTTTATACATCAAAATGTGCGCAATTTCATGTAGAATACACAAGGAATAAATCATGCTTTTAGCTTTTATCAGCTTTGAAATATTTTCATATAAATCACGATAACTAACAAAATTTTAACCTTCGGTCAACTTTGACTCGACCGAAATGGTTGAAAAACGCAATCGAAAGCCAAAATTCTTACATTCTAGTAACAATCAATCCTTTACCTTCATTTTTCAACAAACGGAAAGTCTCTAGCACAATATTTCGATTTATGGTGAATTTTTGAAAAAAACATTTTCCTTCGCTCCGCGCGCGCGAACTCCGCTGAAAATCCTAGCATTTCTTGAGTCACCTTGTCGTAATTTTTTCGCCGTTTTATATTATTCGTTACATAAAGTGTTATGCATCAAAATGTGCGCAATTCCATGTAGAATACAACAAAAAATGCATCATGCTTTTAGCTTTTAAAAGTTTTGAAATATTTTCATATAAATCACGATAAATAGAAAAAAATCGACCTTCGGTCAACTTTAACTTGACCGACATGGTCAAAAAATGCAATTGTAAGCTAAAACACTTACAGTCTAGTAATATTCAATCAATTTCCTTCATTTTGAAACAAACAGGAAGTCTCTAGAGCAATATTTCGATTTATGGTAAATTTTTGAAAAAGCCTTTTTTTTTTACGTCCGCGCGTTACGAATTCATGCATCATTTTGTGATAATATTTTCTCTGTGTTGCTTTGATCGTTTTACAATCTGTTATATACAAAAATCGTTGCAATTTAGTGTACAATACAACGAAAAAAAGTAACTCATTAGCTTCAACCGTTTTGCTTACAGCGCGATTTGTATACAATTATATATGAAATTTTTTTTCGCGCTGTCATATATTCCAATATTTATATATGATAATGATATTTTTTTTCATTTCTGATGGTTGCATACTAAACGTCAGGCAATGACAAAAAAAGGAGCCAAAAATGAACTCTTAATGTTAAAAACTAAGCGTGCTGTGATTTTTTGAAAAAAAACTTTTTTCCGCTTCGGCGCTCACTCCCGAACGCCGCCGGCATACGACAGACACTTTTGTAAATAGGGGCTCGGCGTTACAGGGTTAAGGACATATTAGTTTAAGTATTATAAGTGTTAGATCTTCCCCCATGTGGAGATTCATTGATTAATTAACAGCAGGGGATATTTCCTTTCTCTTCCGCATTTGCACTAACTCCTGACCTCTCTTACAGGGGCCATCTTAACCTTTCCAGTCCGCAAATCTATGCCCGACCATTGCATGACTGCCATCCAACTCTGTAACCATTCCTGGTTGCAGCCTGATCGCAAGAATCCATTGCCCATACAGAATTCATCTTAATTAACTGCTTGAAATTACCCTGGAATTCACCCCTTCCAATGTAGGCTACTATTGTCTCGGGACGCATTTTAACATAACTGAGTCATTTGTTATAATGGGGATTGTTGTATCTGTGGCCCCTAATATTTACATTGCTTATTTGCAAATCACTGCATTAGTGATCTATTGTATGTAATTTATGTCTGTAAATTGTTGCATATCCTTTTTGTCTTGCATATTTGTCCCATTCTCTGTAAATAAACCCCTTTTAATTGTAAAAGAATTCTAATTCCAATTGGCGACCTTCATTATTTACGTAAATCCAGGAGGATTCTGAGGTGAGTTTCCGGTAGTTTTCCTTTTATTCATAAACTTGGGACGCCCTTGGTACGCAGGCAGTCTATTATAATAAATTGTTCAAATTCCCACGTACACCAAGGACCCAGTTTATGACATTGTCGACCAATACCAGGATCTAGTCACAGTAGCGATCACTAGCCTCGCTATTACGCTGGACTAGAAACGAGCCAGGAATAAATAAGGCATTTAAATTTAATCATTCATTTAAATTAAATAATTTCATTACTCACAAACGGCATAGAAGCGGCTGGAGCACAGAGAATTAAGGTAAAAGGGTATTATCATTGTCTTCTAACATTAAGGATACGTAAGGAAATAAGAAAAGTGATATTAATATTCTTTTAAAGAAATGCAACACACCTGCTTGTTAGAATTTACTCAGAATGCAGGCGAAAGCATAGGTTCTTAAGTTAGCGAAACAGAGAAGTAGGCGCGAATTTCCCGTCCGCAAAATTTCCAAGTGTAGGGATAGTGTGGTGTTGTCATATGAATGAACATAGGAATTAGGAAGTGCGTAGTTAGGGAATTGTTGCATGTGTTAGCAAGAACAAGTAGCTAAGAGTCTATTCAAGAATAGTTACGGGGAGAAAAGCGTACGATTTCTCGATCAGTGATAAAATTTCCGGATAACTCACTTGGCTATAAGAAACCGCAGAACGATATCTGGCATTTAGACAGCGAGACAGCGAGCACGCTCTGTTCAAATCGGCGCATGCGTGGATCGTCCCAGTGTTGGAGAAATAAAAACATTCCCAAGCGTAGTTATGTAAACACCCCCCAAGTGCACTAAAAGTAGAGTAAAGAGATTGCTGATGTGTAAAGTTAATTAAGTTGAGTTTGCATTCGAACCCCGCATTTATATCGAAGAGAGTAGAGTGTTTTTTTCCCTTCCATTTCATTGCCTAGTCTCTGTTGCACGACAAAGTGACCGATCCACGCAAGTAATTCAGTCCACATCTTTCGTTCACTGAACGAACCTTCCTCCCTCTGTCCCCTAGTGTAATCCGTGAAAGACGTGAATATCTTTGAAACAATTTGAAACCCTTTACCCACCATATCACTTGTCATGACGAGAGCAAGACAGTAAAAAATTACGTAAATACTAAAAGTTCATTGTAGGAGAAAAGTAACTTAGTGTAATTTCGCATATCTAATTTATTTGCTCTTAAGTATAAAGTAAAGTGAATTTAACATTCATAACGAATACATTCCAGTACAACCCCACTCTCAGACAGAGAGATTTTTTTTCGCTTATCCTTTTATCTTAACACGGGATTGACACAAATTTATTTACGAGTTTGGAAAACAACCCACAAATCATAAAAACTAAATACAAAGAATTTTCTTAGTGTAACTCACTTTTTAAACTTTCAAACTCTTTACTCATTTATCATACACATGAAACCGAGTCGGCGAGTCAGTCACCAACCAGTCGGTGTTGTGTGCAAAACTCTGGCAGCGGCAATTAAACATGCCTAGCAATTGTGCTGTTAGTAGCTGCACATCCAATAACGAAAACAATCTACCTGCCTTCAATCCCTGTCCTACTCGACTGGTTTCATTTGTGTCTTCAACAACTTTAAACCTGACTGAATTCTTCACTATGATCATTATAATAGTTTGCTGCTAATTTTATAATGAAAGATGTCAAAGTCTCACTGTTACTCTTATTTAACATAATGCCCACTTACACATTATACTCGGTGTTATTTCATCCCTCTCTGCATCAACTTCACAGGTTGTTATGTAGCCATATCAGTGCTAAATTATTCCACTACAGAAGGTAAGCTGGAAAATCTACAAAAAAAAGACATGAGGATAGAAGCTTACGGTTCAAAGGTTAATTATATAATTAAATGCCAAATTAGGCCTACATTACAATGTGTAAGATGCTTTGTTCATTTCTCTCTCTTATTTCTACGAATTTACTGCAGTAAATTCATATGAATTACTAAGTAATTACTTCAGTCTAAACATAATAATAATAATAATAATAATAATAATAATAATAATAATAATAATAATAATAATAATAATACACAGTCATTTATAAGTTACACAGTAATTTACTGATAGAGGACAATGTAAACTGGCCACTCCTCACCAATATTATTAATTTTAAGTAAGCTATAACAAGAATAGACAGAAACATTACGTATATACTTTAATCATACTATTTATATTATTTTTTCTTGAAATACGAATTATATACTTGAAATTAATAAAGTTAAATAGTGTGACTGAGAAGTGGACAAAATAACAGATAAACATAAGTCCCCATTAATCACTCCGTTTTCTATAATTTAGGATACTCGGGGCTCCATGACGTCACCACCTGCGAACGGACTTATCTTTTATTAGACTTTGCTTCAGCCCAGATCAATTCTCGTACGCTATAGAGCGCACATACCTCTATCTAATTACACGTTGTTCAACTGTAGTGCACGAGTTGGGTATATCTCCTTCCAGACTTGCTTATACTGCAAGTGCTAAACCGCATATTGAGTGCACTCCCCACATCCTCCTTCCCCGCATGTCAGGGAGCCATCTCGAGTTTTGAGAAAAATCTAACCCACTCGGGTCACGTCCCAGTTTCCATTTCTCACAGTGCCACTAATCTGCGGCACTGCCAAGCACCCAATCACTGAAGCACTTATCTTTCTTCTTTCCATTTCCTTTCTCCCTTACCTTCTGCTGGAGTCTCTCATTTACTTCTTACTACTTACTTACCTTCTGCCCCAGGCAGGGTACCATCCACCTTCAGTGCCATTTCATGCACTGACATTTTGCATTGCTCCACGGAGCGCACCGGCAACACAGTGCCACTGAACCCAAATAATCACTCCTAAGCCATTTGCACCCGTATTTAAGAAACAGAGTGCCATACAACCAGTGTTTATGCCCATAAGGACCTTAGCTCCTTCAGGAACACCCCATCAACAGTGCATCCGCCCATAAGGACCACAGAGCCTTCAGGAGCATTCCCATGTTCTAAGTGTTTCTGCTCATAAGGAATAATAATACTTTCAGGATCACTTCATTTACTAGCTTATCCGCCCATAAGGACTCAGACTTCCTTCAGGAATGCTCCCCTAGTGTGACCTTCGCACGGCACACTCACCCACAGTGCCACCTCATTTAAAGGTGCCACTCCCTGAAGTGCCAATAATCTAAAGGACACTTCCTCATCATCACAAACCCTTTCCTCCAGGAATGCCAAGTTAGTCCACTTAGCAACCCTTTCCCATCAGCAACATGTCAACCGAAGAGCACCAATATTTCCGGAATATAGGAAAGGAGGACAGCCTCGTAGGCCAGGCCCTTCAAAAGTTTGTAAGGGAGCAGATTGCTGAAAAGAGAAAGTATGAAGAAGAACAGAGACAGCGAGAAGCCAAGCAGAGGAGAGAAGAAGAAGAACAGTGTGAAAGCGAAGAAGAAGAAAAGAGAAGACAGCATGAACTAGCCCTCAAGGACAGGGAGCTCGAGTTGGAGAGAGCCAAGAAAGAAAGCGCAGAAGCTTTAGCAGCCCAACATGCATCTAGCCCCACCCCATCTGCACTAAATACCTCCCTATCGACAGTCAATAACCTCGTGGGCAAATGGACAGAAGATGAGCTGGAACAATGGCTCAAAGAGACCGAATTCCTCTTCGAGACCTATGACGTCAGTCCAGCTGAGAGGGCCTTATCGTTCACCTAGCACCTGGACGGGAAGGCTAAGGCTGCCCACCATGCCTTGGAAAGAGATCAATGAGGAGACATGGCTGCCTTCTGTGAGGCCATTGCCAAGGCGTATGAGATAACCCCTGAGAGGTGGAGACAACGATTCAGAGGTATGACTAAGAACGTTGGCTGGTCCTGGACAGAATTGGCCTGTCACAAGACCCAAGCTGGGACCTGCTGGTTCGAATCTATGCAGTGCGACTTTTTTGAGGATTTGTTCAACTGGACCATGCTGGAGGGCCTCTTCCAGTGTGTGCCCGGGCCTCTGGCTGTGTATCTTAGTGACAAGCAGCCAGCCACTCTCAAGGACACCTGCCGCTTAGCTGATGCCTGGGAGACGTACAACCCATCCCACAGCACCTTGCAACACCAAGTAGTGCCACCAGGACACCTCTCGGGCTCCAATCGCCCACGGAACGGACCACCTAACAAACCTCCATGCACTATCTGTAAGAAGCACGGCCATGCTGAAGCAGAGTGCCGCTACAGGGACAATAACCAACAGGGCAACAACCATCGGCAGCCTACCAATAACCGTCCCTCTTCCTTTCCTAATTCTGCACCATCTTCCCAGCACACCGTCACTGCCGGGAGATCATCCTATCCCAGGGCCCCTGCCGAGACTGTGGAGCTTCAGGACACTCTTCCTCCAGGTATCCTGCATGCCTAAAGCATGTGGTTGCTCCCAGGCACGTCAACCTGATCAGTGCCACCTTTGACCCCTTACTGGAGTGGGATACAGCACCATCTTGGTGAGTGGCACTGGGTGGTGCGCCCACCGAGAGTCAGTCAAACGCTGGTTACAGCGCCGTGTTTAGGCCGCTAAGAGCGTTTTGGAGAAATCCTGGAGCCAAGACTGAGTCGCCGTGGTGAGTCCGCTAATGGCCACCGGGGTCTCCACTGCCGGTGTCAAAGAAACGAGCAGGTAAAGGTTACTGCTGATTTATTACAGATCCAGGCGGCTTATCTTCCAGGGTATCCTGGAATTGACTGTGACCTGAGGCCTAAAAAATAATATGCAGTGAACCAGTGCCAATTACAATACGCAGAGTTACAATATAGATACAGTCTTGATGCCTGTGAATGAAGGAACATGTGATACACAATGTGCTGACATTCACCCCATAAAGTAAAAATGATTAAACCCTTAGGCGTGACTAATTGAGCTTGAAGAAAACGGGAAGTCACCAAAGAAAACAAGCTCAGCGGAGACTTAATTAATGGCGCCGCCGAAACACTATCCTGGCGCCGAATTGGTGACTTTACACCACATCCTCCTTGGCTGAGCTGCCGGAGAGAACTCACCCTGGATCTGGACACAGTCTGTCTCGTTTCAGCCCACCAGTGCACCTGCCAACTACTGCTGACACTGGCTCGGATATTAGCCTGATATATCGGGCCCAAGTGCCAGCCAGTGCGAAGGTAGATGAGCACACCAAGTGGACAGTGACCTGGGTGGACAAACAGTCCTTGGCCGTCTCCACAGTCGAACTCAGGGTGATCACCCCTTGGAGCAACAAAATTCACCGCCTTGGTGTTGTCAAGCGTATTCGGCACAGAGTGGAGTTCCTGCTTGGGTGAGACATCCTCTGGGGATGTCCTACCCGAACGCCACTCTGTTGCCTGACTGCTTCCGCCAGTGCATCCTCAGTGACCTCTTCTGATTGGGACACAGCCTCTGTAACAGCTGTACCACCGTCAGCCGAACCTTCCCTTCGCCCAAGAGCGACACTACGCAATCCACCTAATCCTCATTCCAGGCCTAGTCCGCAGATCCCGCAACTGGTCGGCCACCAAAAAACTATTCCCTCATCACAAAGGGATCTCGCCAACTACTGCTGCAGGACCTGTAACATAAGAGGGAACTCTGAAAGGTGGTCCAAGTGCTCCAGCAAGCTAGCCTCATCGGTCATCTCCACAGAACCAAGAGGCCCTGCCCTCTCATTGAGACAGGAATCGCTGTCCCAAATCGTGCCAGGGATACTGAGGGGTCTTGCTCCCCTGGGTCCCCCTTTAGCTTTGTCTGACACCCATTCGCTGCCAATGCCACTTGCAAGCACTGGTCAATGCCAAGCTCCGCCCATCTCGGCTGGAAGCTCCATGCTAATCTTACTCCCTGTGCCTGGCCCTGAGTTAGTGCCAGTGCCGGATCCAGAACCTGACCCAGATCCTCCTACAGGAGATCCACCAAACCTCACAACCATGATCATTGCCCAGTGTGAGCCTCTGACCCCTGACGTTTCTTCTTCCCATGCTCTTCTGCCTGCTGAGGATGACCCTTTGGCAGGCCAAGACACTACCTCTTTTCTGGTCGACCAGGAACTGTCCAGCCAGGACGCAGATGCTGATTCTCTTCCCACGACGGTTGTCGCAGCAGCCAAAGTAGAAGACCAGCCTGTAGCCCCTGAGGCTGCCCCTAATCCTGGTCCTGATGGCACTCCTGGCCGTTCGTCAGAGTCGGTACCCTCATCGTCTCCTAGGAATGGCCTACCCAGACCTTAGATTCCCCCAAAGAAGAAGAAGAAGGGGCAGAAGAAATCCACTTAGCAAATCAGAGCCATAAGCTCTTCTTGGCACTCGTGCCCCATCAGCATAGTGCCGCTTTCCATCTCAGAGTGATCCTAGCACCTGCCCAGAGGAGGTAGCCTGTGTGACCTCTGATCCAGTAGTATTAACAATTAACCACTTAGGCCTTTGTACCACTAACCCTTTTCTAACTAACCTCTTTCCATCCTACTCCAGACTCAAACTGATACATTACTTAATTGTACATTGTGATTTACCCTTCAAGTTATTCATGTTTCAATTTGTTGCGTGTTAATCATAAAGCATTGTGCCAATCATAATTCATTGCTTGCCATTTGTTAGTGCCAGCTCGTTCAGTGCCAGAGTCGTGGGATAGTAGGTTAGGTTAGGTGTTTACTATGTGCATTTGCCTAGGCGTAAATTTCTCCTGTCATCAGAGATAGTTAGCAGAAGTGTCTATACCCTTAGATAGGTTAGGCCTGTAAATTAGCCGATTCAGAACCCCTCTTAGCAGTCAGGTAGGCCCCTTTAGCTGTTGCAGTGCCAAAGCACGAGTTATTAAGGGTCACTGGCTGCCAGTTGGGAGGAATTAGCCAAGACCTTCACACCCGAAAGGGTGTGACGGCCTTTCCAAAGGGGGGACCTCTTAAGAATTTATCCCTCCCTCATCTAGCAGCCAGTGAGTAATTTATCCTGTGAAACATTTTCTCCTTTCATTTGACTGTAGGGCCAAGAAAACATGGCAGGTGAGATAGAACCAAGCATATTTTGAACTCGAGAAAAGCGGTTAGGGCCTGTTTTTCCACTCATGTAAGGATAGCCCCACCTCAGCTGACCTGGAATGGACAATAGGGACCCCCCTTTCACCCCCCTTCACGCGATATGGGAGTAGCTAGGCCATTGTGGGCATGGGGACGTAGCCAGGCTGTGAGATAGATAGGAAGTGAACCTCTAAGTTAATCTTAAGATCCACTTTTTCTCCACTCTTTTGCTGGCTGTATGACTCTTTGCAGATCAACGCGGGGGAGGGGGAGAATTAGAAGCAAACAACTGTGGAAGACGCACGCACTGTTTCCTCGGCAGACAACTCCAGACTCCAGCCCCAGATGCAAGTCAGGTGCTTCCTTCCTTTTTACACTGGTGAAAACTAACTTTGGTAACTGGCCAAGTCTCTCATGTTTAGCACAAACATCTGCAGGCCCAGGAGCCATCTTAACCTGTCCAGTCCGCAAATCTATGCTGACCATGTGTTACGCACCCTTTTATTGGGTCGGGGTGCAGGTATTTTATTGCACTATTTATACTCTCAGTGATGTTCAAAAATACTCAGCATAATATGGTTAGTGGAGATGAAAACAAAAGGGAAAACTCAACAATATTTACTAAAAAAAAAATAACAAATTAAGTCAACCTTGTGACTGAAGAGGACGTAGACTAGTCCTCAAATAATCCCACTGGATTCCTAAACGCTAAAAAAACTAAGCCCTAGATAGAATCATGAAGAGAGAACGAACACAAGAATATAACTAAATCGGAATATATCCATACAATGGCTGGCCAGGCCAAAATCAAAATATACCTATAACTATAAGCGAAGGAAAAAAGGTGAAGGATAAAAGGGAGAAAACACTTAAATTCCTACCTATGAATTACAGTCTGAACATATAACAAACACCAAGGCCTATAGGCCATAAGGACCACCAGAGTCTATAAATTTAGCATTTATAGATAGATTTATATAGAAAAATAATATATGTATAAAAATTTAACAAACTTCTCACACAAAACAGGGAAAGCAGTAATCCAAAATAAATTTAAAGCGCCTTTAAGGAGGCCATGATCCAATGCATCTCAGTTCTGCAAACGAGGGAGTACAGGAATACACAGGTAACCACTGGTACAGGGAGTCGGAGGCGGTCCTGTCCGACAACGCAAAGATAAACTCCTACCTGGTATCTGCCTCCCTACTTGACACCTCACGAGCCAGATTGCTCCCTCAACAGCAGCTTATAAAGGCGTCCTTGGGGATACACTGATGCGACAGGTGCCGACAGAATGAGATGGCACTCAATACCTTAGGGAAATGTATCCACTAAGGCGGCAGTACAACGAAGTCGCAGGTGACAATGTCAACTGCGTCAGACACAGGTCACACGATGTCGCAGGTGACAGAAGTGTTCCTGCGAAGAGCAGCTCCAAAAGCAAGATTCAGGATGTAAGAATGCAAGAAGGTTCTCCAATAATCGCCAGCTGTATAAGTGTCAGGAAGCAAAGTACGGCCCGAACTCCCTCAGGCCGAGCACCGTCCTTCACAAGTCACCTCACAGGAGTCATGCTGCACTCGAAAAATAAACAAACCCGAATTGTTAAAACGATAGTTCAAGCAATTAAGTGAGCAGGGAGGAGGCGAGAAACTATACCGTAAACAAAACAATACACACTTAACATTAACTGCCTTAAGAAATAACTTAAATCTAGAAAAAGGTTGACTTAAATAAATCACAAAATTACATTACTCTGATACCATGCATGACTGCCATCCAACTCTGTAACCATTCCTGGTCGCAGCCTGATAGCAAGAATCCGTTGCCCACACAGAAATCAAATTAATTAACTGATTGCCATTAGCCTGGAATTCACCCCTTCCAATGTACTATTGTCTGTGGATGTATTTTAACATAACAGAGTCATTTGTCATAACGGGGATTGTTGTATCTGTGGCCCCTAATGTTTACACTGCTTATTTGCATATCACTGCATTATTGATCTATTGTATGTAATTTATGTCTGTAAATTGTTGCATATCCTTTTTGTCTTGCATATTTGCCCCATTCTCTGTAAATAAACCAATTTTTAATTGTAAAAGAATTCTAATTCCAATTGGCGACCTTCATTATTAACATAAATCCAGGAAGATTCTGAGGTGAGTTTCCAGTAGTTTTCCTTTTATTCATAAACTTGGGATGCCCTTGGTACGCAGGCAGTCTATTATGATAAACTGTTTAAATTCCCACCTACACCAAGGACCCAGTTTATGACAATTCATTTCTCGGTATAATGTGGTTCAGATTCTACAATAAGTTTTAGGTCCTGTTGCTAGGTAACCAATTGGTTCTTAGCCACGTAAAATAAGTCTAATCCTTCGGGCCAGGCCTAGGAGAGCTGTTAATCAGCTAAGTGGTCTGGTTAAACTAAGGTATAACTTACTTATGACAGTATAATATTACTTATGACAATATATATATATATATATATATATATATATATATATATATATATATATATATATATATATATATATATATATATATATATATATATATATATATATATATATAATCAGTAAGCTACAAATGTCCTTTAATATCCAATTCGCTCTACCTTGGAAATAATATATTTTCATATATGTTACCGAAGGGAATTTTTAGTTGATAATAAGTTAATATCGTCGTCCGTGGGCTCGAACCAGCGAAGGACAAGAACTCAGGACTACAGTGGACGCATTAACCCATTTATATATTTATATATATATGAATTTTTATCACATCACCATGACTTTCTATATACAAACATCAACCTACAAATGTCATTTAATATTCAATTCGCGTTACTTCAGGAATACCACCGGAGGGGGATTATAACTGATAAATGGTTTGGTACTGAAAGTGACTCAAACACCCAACAGTACCTTCCAACGACTTCCAGTCGATGTTCATGACCATTAGGCTATCAAGAGGGTATAAGTTGATGTCGAATCTGCTCTACATATATATACCAGCCAAGTGCGGGGATTTGTACTTAGCGTTGGCATTAACCCACCATGACAGTCGATTGGTACGTTTGGAACAAGTAGCTATTTTATGAATTTTTGATCACATCACCGTGACATTGTATGTACAAACATTAATTCACGCTACTTCGGGAATATCACTGACGGGGAATTATAAGTGATAAATGGATTGGTACCTGAGTGACTTGAACACCCGACAGTACTCCCCAACAACTTCCAGTCGATGTTCATGACCATTAGGCTATCAAGAGAGGTATAAGTTAATGCCGACTTTGGCGTACACTCATAATTTCCCTCTGGTTATATTCCTGAAGTAGCATGAATTGGATATTAAAAGACATTTGTAGCTTAATGTTTGTATATAAAATATCACGATGATGTGATAAAAAATTCATAAAATAGCTACATGTCCCAAACATACCAATTGGCTGCCATAGTGGGGTGAGCTAATACCGACTGACACCAAGTAAAAATCCCCACTCATCGTGTATATGTACGGCAGAATTGGCA
>NC_089763.1:60588046-60648046 GCF_040412425.1 Macrobrachium rosenbergii | reverse complement strand
ATGAGTCAAAACATCTGTGTTGGACGCACCCCTGCCCCATAGGAGGATAAAAAGCAGAAACCCACGAGGTCTCGACACACACACGCGGGCTGGAAGATATGGAATGAAGACGTCCTCAACACCTGGCCCCATCGATGCCCTTGCATCCTAACCACGTGGCCCTTTCCAAAGTATCTCCTCGTGCCCTTCGACCGTATTCCTCGAGCCCACACGCCATTGCTTGGAGTTTCGAGGAGTCCCCATCGCCTTGCCCCTTTACGGAAGCCCTTGCATCTCACCACGTGGAAGAAACTCGCCCCTCGAAATCGCAAGTCATCCACGGACTGCCTTCTACGCGCCCTCGAAAAATCTGCTAAGGTAAAGTGCCCTGGAAGAGCCCCATTTCAGTCATGCTTTTGTCTCGTAATATTTTCTTAAAGAGAAAGCCAGAAATCTCCCTTGTCTAATGTCCGTGCGCCTCTTGCATCGGCAGTATTAATTCTTTATTACTCCTTTGGCACCCTCAGTGCAGCCTCGAATTCATTATTCCTTTGTCTATTTCATTACTGGCGTATAATGTGCATATCTCTCATTTCAGAGGGACCCTTTTCGTGGAAGCTTCTCGGACTGTGGCTGGAATTCCCCAGTTTCATTCAATCTACTTGAGTTCCTCTTTCCCTTTACTAATGTCATTTATGTAAATACACTCCTTTAAATGTGCCCACGTGTTTTACGTAATATTTCCCTCAGTAACAAGAGCCCTATGCTCATATGAAATTCTCCTTTGTTTTCCTCTTTTTTACGTTTTCCCGTACCCACGAAGTCAGAATCACAAGGCTAAATTACCTTAAATTGTTGCTACCTGTCTCACAGAGCATATTTCAAACTAAAACCACGGAAAAACGTAAAAATGGCGACCTGGCCATAGATCTCGTTTTGCAGTTGCAGTTCCCTAGTGTTGCTTTATTGCATTTGCAACTTGCCAGATCAGCTATTAGCAAAGCTAAGCTGGGTACGAGACAATTACGAACCTTTTGTGTAAAACCAGCACACAGATCCAGAAATTTCCACGTAAGTAATGTGTTTATCTTAGCAAAACCTTTTTACAATCGTGACTGTTCCTAGGAATTAGAAATAGGGACGCATGTACTCACTGGGAGAAAAGAACCGCTGTATTAGATTCGTTAATGCATGCCTTTCAGGATAGGTAGTTAGGAAATAACCAGTGCTAACCATCCTTTGCTTCGAGGAACAGTGAAAATTCCTCTGTGTTAAAATCCTTGCCATATTCTTGCTTCGAGGAATAGTGCGAAAGAAATTCCTCTGTGATAAAGTTTACTTCGCATTTCGAATTAGCGAACTGTTATTTAGGCGCGAATAAATTCCCGTGGGACACGACGAAGTCAGCTTGCATTGCTGACAATTCTCTCAGTGTAGTTAGAATTCGAGTTAGGTGTTAGGAAAGCGAAATTTAAACTCCGCTTATAGGGAAAATTACTAGGCCGTTGTATTGTTATCCTCTCAGACGACTGGGAAATTCCCCGGAATCCCAGACGGTGTATAAATATACGGGTTCATTCATCCCGAATCTAAAAATAACTCCGGTGATGGTCAGGCGTCCTTCACCCCCCCCCCCCGCCCATGCCCGCGTGTGTAGCATTTTTTTCCCCCATTCATTTCCCAGCAAACATTTTTCTTTGGGTTTCCCGTTAGTAATTTCTAAGTCCTAAGGGACGAATCGTAATTCTAAGTCCTAAGTGACTCCTAAAATTCTACGTCGCACGTGGCGAGAATTTCTCCAAATTCCAGTCCTCAGAGACTCCTAAAATTCTACGTCGCACGTGGCGAGAATTTCTCCAAATTCCAGTCCTCAGAGACTCCTAAAATTCTACGTCGCACGTGGCGAGAATTCCTCCAAACTCCTGTCCTCAGAGGCTCCTAAAATTCTTAAATGCACTTGGCGAGAATTTCTCCAAATTCCAGTCCTCAGAGACTCCTAAAATTCTACGTCGCATGTGGCGAGAATTTCTCCAAATTCCAGTCCTCAGAGACTCCTAAAATTCTACGTCGCATGTGGCGAGAATTTCTCCAAATTCCAGTCCTCAGAGACTCATACAAAAATTCTAAGTCGCACGTGGCGAGAATTTCTCATTCCTGCGGGAACCCAAAATTAAGTCCTTTTGAGACATTATATAGTGTAGTTCACACACATCTAAGCCCTTACGGGATTGATCAGTCTAGTTCGTTAGAACAACTCCTTAACTTCACGCTACAGCCGGCCAAGTCCGAGCGTGACAAAATCCAACTACGTCTTCCGAGACATATTAAAATCCGTTCGCCAAGAACAACCACGTCTTTCCCAGACATATCAAATTTTAACAAAAGTCTCCTCAGACTTACTAATCACCTGTCGTATTCAGACAGATCCATTCGCCTGCAGTCTGAACAATTGAGTGTTTCAGATTCCTGCAATTGAGTCTTTTCAGACATATCCTATACCCATTATTCCAAGATGGCTAATACCAGAGCCCAACAAAACGAGGATTTCAAATTCTACATGTCCGCTGGGAAGGACATGGGACTATCGGGGCAAGATCTGAGAGCATGGGTTCAAGAACGAGTGGACGATGCCAAGGCGGAGAGAGCAAGAGAACGTGAAGAGAGGGAGAGAGAACGAATTGCCCAAGAACAACGGGAGGAAAAAGAACGTGCAGAGAGGGAGAGAGAACGAATTGCCCAAGAACAACGGGAGGAAAAAGAACGTGCAGAGAGGGAGAGAGAACGTGAAGAGAGAGAGAGGGAACGAATTGCCCAAGAACAACGAGAGGAGAGAGAACGAATCGCTCAAGAACAACGGGAGGAAAAAGAACGTGCAGAGAGGGAGAGGGAACGAATTGCCCAAGAACAACGAGAGGAGAGAGAACGAATTGCTCAAGAACAACGGGAGGAAAAAGAACGTGCAGAGAGAGAGAGGGAACGAATTGCCCAAGAGCAGGAGAGAGAGAGAGAACGAATCGCTCAAGAACAACGAGAGGAGAGAGAACGTGAGGAGAGAGAGAGAGAGAATTGCCCAAGAGCAGGAGAGAGAGAGAGAACGCGCCCATGAGCTCCAGGTGCTAGAACGACAGCACGCCACCCCCGCCCCTGCCGCGGGAATGAGTGCCCTCAGCCAAGCTCACTTGTTCATGCCAAAATGGACAGAGTCCGAACCCGAAGTATGGCTTGAAAGGGCCGAACGAGTCCTGGAGTGCTGCGATCTCTCCCCCGCGGAACTCTCCCTTGTTCTCACTAAATTCCTGGGCGGAAAGGCCCTCGTTGCCTACCACGCCCTTCCCGCAGACGATCGGGAAACTGGGAAGCCGTGACGCCAAGCAGTTACGAAGGCGTACGAGATTACCCCCGAGCGGTGGAGGAGACGTTGGAGAGAGCAGCCCAGAGAAGCAGGCCAGACTTGGTCCGATTGGGCGTACCATTCGAGCGGCGGCGTTGACAAAATGGCTCGATTCGAAGGAGCCACTAACACCGCCGAGGTACTCGAGCGGTTTAAATTCGAGCATTTCCTGCGCTACGCCCCTCCTGCCCTCGCCACCATATAGTGGAAAAAGCCCCAGCAACACTCACAGAGTGTTGCCGAATAGCAGATATGTGGGAAACCCACCACCCTCAAGAAGGATCCATGGGGCGGAAGATAAATCCCCGTCCCTCCTCGGAGGTTCAAATTCCCACAAAAATGGGAACTCGGGCAAGCCCCTAACTTGCCATTATTGCAAGAAAACGGGGCATTCCTCCGAACAGTGCCGGAACAAGAAACCGGCTCCTCTCTCCCGGAAAACCGACAAATAACTCGCCTGCGCCCTCCACAGGGGCAGCGCGAAAGATTTCAGCCAGACATTTTGCACGGCGTGCAAGGTTTATGGCCATTCTCCCGCATGGGCAAAATGCCCACGCAATAATAAATAAATACTCCCACCGTCGCCTTGGCTGTCACAGATCCCCAGTCATTAGGCCCCCTCCCGCCGAAGGGCCTGTATACGTGACTCCTCCACGAGGTAGCCACGCGCGCCGAGTCACTGCATTCGAGGACTCGGGCGCACAAATCTCCCTCATCCGAAGGGACAGAGTTCCCTACGAAGCTATCATCAATAGACGAAAACTCGTCACGATCGAGGGAATAAATCAATTTAAAATGATACTCCCTACGGTCCAATTGAGAGTCACAAGACCTCACCAATCCAAAATTTGCAATCTTGCAGTAGCAAGCCATCTCCCCGGAGGCTATGACGTCATCCTGGGACAGGACTTTCAGTCCCCACCGAAATCACGACAATCTAGGGGTCCCCATTCCCCGAATCATTCCGCGGGCGCGAGTAATCCTCCCCGCTTCTCCTCAGTCAAGACTGGCGCCCCTGGGTACCAGGAGGACGTGCAGTCCCCACCAGTGCCACCTGAGTACAATGTACAGTGGCCCCCTCGATCGGTTCCCGATCCACCCCAGTGCCCGGCCCTGCCTCAGTGCCAGTGCCAGGGCCCCAATCAGATCTCCTTCAGGAGATGCCAAATTCCTGCCGGTGCCACTTGCATGCCCCGAGCAGGGCCAAGCTTTGTCTGTCCTGACCGACGAGCCCAAGAAACCTCTGATAGCGCCTGACGCTGCCCTAGTGCCAGCACCAAAGCGCTACGCCGATCTCCATTCACGGATCCAACTCAGGACCCCCTCTCTTCCCCGGCCTGGCACCGCTACCAGCGTCGGTCAGAGAGACGGTTCCTCCCGACCACCGCGGAAGCTCACCTGCAGGTGCGGCCTCGCAACCCGTGCCTGAGCTGGTCAACGTTACCTGCGAGCCGCTCACGCCCCCCCGACCGCCTCCTCTCTGCCTCAGCCCGTCGCCGACGCAATTGCAAGTCAGGATTCTGCCATATCTCCCTTGGCCGATGAACTACAAGAGCTGCGACGGATTATGGTAGAACCAGCACGGAACACTCCTGCGTCAGCTGTCGCAGCAGCAGGCCCAGGTGGTACTCCGTGCCGCCCTCCGGTCGCGGGCCCTCCGCTTCCCCGGCCGAGGACGACTGTCCCATTAAGAAAGGCTCGAGGCGAAATTACCACGGGCGTGGGAATTTCCAGGTAGTTTACAAAGAGCTCCAGAGCTCCCCATGGCACCTGTGCCACCATTTCATCTTTCGAAGGTCCTGGCACCCTTAATCCAGAAGGGGATGTCAGGCCCTCCTCTATCTTCCTCCGTTCCTCAGGAACTTCTATCTCTTATCACCTTCTATTAATCTTCCCTTAAATTATCCCCACAAGAGGCAATTAAATACGGGATACCATTCCCCACACAATGTATAAATCATTAAGAATAACAGAGTGAGAAGTGGCACGCCCTTGCGCCCATACCCTGGCACCGGGCGTGCGTGTCAGCCCTCCCTGAAGGAGTCGCGCCCTTCGGTGCACATTCCTCGCCCTGGGACTGAAGTGATAGTCCGGGCCGTAATTTATAGGCGAAGGACGATAAATTCCCGCCTAACACAATAAAACCCTCACTCTTTTTCCCTTAGCTCTTCTGCCAATATCATTTACTTTCTTTTAGTCATTTAGTTATCTTTATTTTAATGAATCGCGAGTCATAAACTCTTGCCCTTGTGATTTAAATGCCCCTTTCGTAAGCTCTGAGGGACGTGTCCCGCCTTTCATATGCGGTCAAGTTTTCATTCGTAACGTCTTGGTAATTTTCCTTTTGTTATTATTATCCCTTTTCCCCTTCCATTCCTTCCAAGATCTCTGTTTGTCCTAAGACCCCACATCTTTTGTCTGCTCGCCCGTCATAACATGGAGTAGGCAGTGGACGATAAAATTAGCGTAGTTTAAGGTTAGCGAATTAAAACCTCGCGAATACTCTCGCCTGCACACGACTGTCAAATTCCCTGTGTGTGTCACCCTCAGCTCGCGTTGAACGATAGCTGAGCAAAGCACGTTAAAACGAAGATAAATTATCAATGCGAATTTGTATAGTCATTACAATATGGTGTAAAAGGGGATGTCATTTACAAAAATAAACGCTGTTTTTCATTTACACAGCCTCTTCAAGGCAGATTGTACTAACCGCATGCATTTTATCTAAAATTAAGTAACCGTGTATTTTAATTCTTGAACAATAACCTTTCTTTTCATTTGTTGGCCATAGCCTCATATACGTGGTCCTATAATCTTAATTAATTCACAATTGTTCGAGTCACATTATAAAGTTACCAGTGGGTAACCAAATCTAAAGTAATTATTCTTTTGCAAGTGTTTAAATCACTTTGCGTTCTGTTAACGAAAATTGTCCCAATGTGTTATTAAAAGTAATGTCACAGCTTCATAAAACCCTTAGAGTAAAGTTCATTGCAAGGCAGAATGTAGAGTAACGTAAAGCATTTGCCGCTCATTCTGAATATCGATGTACACACCGAAGGAGGTATGTACATCATCTTGTATGGGGAGGTATTATGATTAGCAAGAATTCGCTAGCAAACTGCCTCCCCCTCCTTTGTTGTTGTTGGTTGTTCTGTTGTGTTTCATTTACTGCCAGCCGACCGATCGATAGACCATCTGTCTATCGACTTAAAAACAAGGGTTTAAAAGATTAAAGCCGCTCCCTTTTTGATAAAGATCTTTCCTTCGAGGCAAAAGTAATCTGGCTTGGGTGTTTCTCCTACAGGCCAAAACCTCCCTGCGGGCAGCAGGTGCAATGAGTCAAAACATCTGTGTTGGACGCACCCCTGCCCCATAGGAGGGGATAAAAGCAGAAAGCCACGAGGTCTCGACACACACGCGGGCTGGAAGATATGGAATGAAGACGTCCTCAACACCTGGCCCCATCGATGCCCTTGCATCCTAACCATGTGGCCCTTTCCAAAGTATCTCCTCGTGCCCTTCGACCGTATTCCTCGAGCCCACACGCCATTGCTTGGAGTTTCGAGGAGTCCCCATTGCCTTGCCCCTTTACGGAAGCCCTTGCATCTCACCACGTGGAAGAAACTCGCCCTCGGAAATCGCAAGTCATCCACGGACTGCCTTCTACGCGCCCTCGGAAAATCTGCTAAGGTAAAGTGCCCTGAAGAGCCCCATTTCAGTCACGCTTTTGTCTCGTAATATTTTCTTAAAGAGAAAGCCAGAAATCTCCCTTGTCTAATGTCCGTGCGCCTCTTGCATCGGCAGTATTAATTCTTTATTACTCCTTTGGCACCCTCAGTGCAGCCTCGAATTCATTATTCCTTTGTCTATTTTCATTACTGGCGTATAATGTGCATATCTCTCATTTCAGAGGGACCCTTCGTGGAAGCTTCTCGGACTGTGGCTGGAATTCCCAGTTTCATTCAATCTACTTGAGTTCCTCTTTCCCGTACTAATGTCATTTATGTAAATACACTCCTTTAAATGTGCCCACGTGTTTTACGTAATATTTCCCTCAGTAACAAGAGCCCTATGCTCATATGAAATACTCCTTTGTTTTCCTCTTTTTACGTTTTCCCGTACCCACGAAGTCAGAATCACAAGGCTAAATTACCTTAAATTGTTGCTACCTGTCTCACAGAGCATATTTCAAACTAAAACCACGGAAAAACGTAAATATATATATATATATATATATATATATATATATATATATATATATATATATATATATATATATATATATTAGTGGAACCTCAGCTATCGTATGCCCTTGTTTTCATATAATCCAGTTTTCATCAACTTTCTTTGTCAAAATTTTGTCCTGGGTTTCGCACATCTGCTTGGATATTGTCCAGACGGAAATGTTCCTTCTGGGGCCAACCGCTTGATTAGTGCGTGACTAGGCCTCTTTTAGAAGAAAATGCCAAACAGACCTACATCACGCAGGAGGAAATGGCACAGCCAAGACAGAAGCCTATGGAGGATAGGCTAAATCTCTTGTTCTGCGCGAACGCCAGTGGGGATTTCAAAGTGAAGCCTTTACTGGTGTATCACTCAGAAACTCTCTGAGTGTTCAAGAAAAACAATGTTATTAATTAGGAATAAATTTGCCTGTGATGTGGAACGCAAACAAAAAGGCATGGGTCACAGGGTAAATTTTCATTGAGTGGGTCAGTGAGGTGTTTGGCCCAATGGTGAACAAATACCTCCTGGAGAATCAGTTTTCACTTAAGTGCCTCCTTGTAATGGACAATGCTCCTGCTCGTCCTCCAGGTTTGGAAGACTAATTTTTTGGATGATTTTAAATTCATAACAATGATGTTCTTGCCCCCTAATACCACTCCTCTCATCCAGCCCATGGATGACCAGCAGGTCATTTCAAACTTTATGAAACTACACCAAAGCACTGTTTCAAAGCTGCTTTAAAGTGACCTCGGACACCGAATTGACCCTAAGAAAGTTCTGGAAGAATCACTTCAATATCTTCGGTTCCCTAAGCCTTATAGATAAGGCTTGGCAGGGAGTGACTTCCAGGACACTGATCTCTGCTTGGAGAAAATTGTGGCCAGAATCCTTGGGAAGGATTTTGAAGGGTTTGAGCCCGACGACCCTATGCCTGCTGTGGAATCTATTGTGTCTTTGGGGAAGTTAATGGGATTGGATGTGAATGTGGAAGATTTAGTGGAAGGACACGACACAGGGAAGAGCTAACCACTGAAGAGCTGCAAAATCTTCAGCAGGAATGGCAACAGACGACAGATGAGGAATTACATTTGCAAAGTGGAGTGATGTATAAAATTTTGTGGAGAATTATCATCCCAACAAAGATGTAATCGGTGTCTCCAACATGTTTAATGACAATGCCACTTACCATTTTAAGCAAATCTTAAAGAGACACCAGAAGCAAATGTCTATGGACAGTTTTGTTGTGCGACAGGGGTTCAGTGACTCTCAAGCTGGTCCTAGTGCCAGTAAAAATCGAAGAGGGGAAGTAACCCCAGATAGTGCCGGTAAAAAACAGAGGGGAAGTAGCTCCAGATAGGTTCTTGATACCTGAAATCCTTATGGAGGGGGACACCCCGTACCCAACAATAACCTCTCCTCCTCACCCTTCTCCCCTCCTCTCCATCTTCCATATGCCAACAAGAGTCTTCAGTAAAGGTAAGAGTGATATTAAATGTTCATTTATCCATTCATTAGTCATTTATATTTATTTGTTGTTTTCTGTATGCAAAACTGTATCATTCTTTGTAAAATGTATTATTAAAAAATATTTTTGGGTGCCTGGAAGTGATTAATTGGATGTACTTTATTCCTTATGGGAATTACTGCCTCTGTTTTCGTACGATTCAGGCTTTGTCAGGCATTCTGGAATGGATTATGTGTATGAAATCTGAGATTCCACTAAATATATATATATATATATATATATATATATATATATATATATATATATATATATATATATATATATATATATATATATATATATATATATATATATATATATATATATATATATATATATAAATATATATATATATATATATATATATATATATATATATATATATATATATATATATATATATATATATATATATATATATATATATATATATATATATATATCCACAGAATGTGTGTGTGTGTGTGTGTGTGTGTATATGTAATTTCAACCGTAAAGGCAATAAAAACGATTGCCCACTCGGCTGTGATGGTGAGGGTGGGGCTTATTGCAGTCCTAATAAATTAATAAATGTATCTGGATTAGACAGAATATGTATATATGAACGGTAATCATGTTCAGTTCGGCAATGTAGCCTCTTTCTGATACTAGACATGTAGGTTCAAATCCTGCTACGGGCATCAGAAATACTTCACATTCTTGCATTTAGATCTGAGGCTTTGTAGTGACAAGCGTTTCCAAAAGTGTGAAGAATTCAGTGATTCCTTCAATTACATTTGGTAAAGTGACCAGTATATATATATATATATATATATATATATATATATATATATATATATATATATATATATATATATATATATATATATATATATATATATATATATATATATATATATATATATATATATATATATATATATATATAAATATATATATAAATTATATATATATATATATATATATATATATATATATATATATATATATATATATATATATATATATATATATATATATATATATATATATATATATATATATATATATATATATATATATATATTATGATGCACTCCACAATGAAGATGAAGGAGAAACCAGAGGAAAGGAAATAGAGTTCTTAATTTGTCCCAACAGTTTCCCCCATCAGGCCTCTTCCGGGAACTTCCCGAAGAGGCCTGATGGAGGGGAAACTGTTGGGACAAATTAAGAACTTTTCCTCTCTGGTTTCTCCTTCATCTTCATTGTGGAGTGCATCGTAATATTTTATCTTCGTGATTGAGAAGAATACAACTAAATATATATATATATATATATATATATATATATATATAAATATATATATAAATTATATATATATATATATATATATATATATATATATATATATATATATATATATATATATATATATATATATATATATATATATATATATATATATATATATATATATATATATATATGTTTGAAGATGAAGGAGAAACCAGAGGAAAGGAAATAGAGTTCTTAATTTTGTCCCAATAGTTTGCCCTCCATCAGGCCTCTTCCGGGGAACTTCCCGGAAGAGGCCTGATGGAGGGCGAAACTGTTGGGACAAATTAAGAACTCTATTTCCTTTTCCTCTGGTTTCTCCTTCATCTTCATTGTGGAGTGCATCGTAATATTTTATCTTCGTGATTGAGAAGAATACAACTAAATATATATATATATATATATATATATATATATATATATATATATATATATATATATATATATATATATATATATATATATATATATATGCTTAAAAGATCACAGTAGATGCACGTGACTTCAGTGTATAAGCGAATCCCACAGGAAAAAGACAGGCAGAAGTTCAGTAGGCTACCAAGCGCTTTCACGTTTATTGACGCACCGTCGCGTCGGGCCACGAATGAGACACAAAATAAAGAGGGTTACAAAGTAAACAAAAAGAACAAGATTACCAGATGGTCAGTTGTCAAAGGGTAATAAACAGAAAGTTAATCCAGGATAATCCGGGATCGAGCTGTCACAAACTGAACCTAAGACCAAACAAAAAGAAATACTAAAGTTTAGGTGGGATTTGCTTACATATATATATATATATATATATATATATATATATATATATATATATATATATATATATATATATATATATATATATATATATATATATATATATATATATATATATATATATATATATATATATATATTAACTTTATCACATACACAATTGATCTGTGCATTAGTAGAATTACTAACAGGACCTCATTCAAACTGGATGGCATGTAATGGAGTACTGATTCAGAAAAAGTCACAAGCTGACTTGGACGAACAGTTCTCATTATTAGTTATACCATCCAGTTTGAATGAGGTCCTGTTAGAATATATATATATATATATATATATATATATATATATATATATATATATATATATATACTGTATATATACATATATACATATACATACATACATACATATACATATATCTATCTAACTATCTATATATGCACACACACACACACACACACACACATATATATATATATATATATATATATATATATATATATATATATATATATATATATATATATATATATATATATATATATATATATATATATATATATATATATATATATATATATATATATATATACTGTATATATATACATATATATATATATATATATATATATATATATATACATATATATATATATATATATATATATATATATATATATATATATATATATATATATATATATATTTATAAATATTCTGCTGTTCGCCCTCTGTGCAGTTTATTGTAGAAAAATCCACGAACAAAGACAGGAAGACGGCTGTATCGGCCTGGTTAGTGCGTGGCATTTCAAAAAATTAACGTCCGTAGCATAGCAGAACTAGGGAGCAATAGGGACCTACAACCATAGGGAAAGTTTCCACAAATAACCTCTATTGTAGGTGGTCTTAAGCTACTTTTCCCTGTCCTATGTTCGGCGAATGTTTTGACAAAGTTTCAGACCCCAAGGGCATGAAGACATGCTGCCCTGTGTGTGACCGAGAGAGGTCGCAGAGAGAACTTAACTATCGTCAGGAGCGCATGTCTGCTCTTCCGACTCCTCGTCCCTTTGTCTTTCCATCTTTATTTTATTAGTGAATTGGGATGACTGCTATTATTAAGTCTTCCGATCGTCCGTTGTATGTGCAAACAACTTGTCGTCCACGGTAAGTGTGAAATTTTAGCAAAGTTTCGCCGATTTGCTAGTATCTCTTACTGTATTTCCAGTTCCTTTGTTTCCCCCTTCACCACCATCTAGATAAACCAAGTATAAACAATTTACTTTTATGAAGTCTAGATTAAGAATAATTTATATGGCTTAGCGACATTCAACTATTCCCGTGAAGTAACTAGGGATTAGGGAGGGTTAAACAAGAAATTTACAACATATAGGCAGCCTTGTGTCTCAGTCCCATTGTTCGGAAGAGAAATAGCCTTTTACCAGCGCTAACTGCGTATGATATAAACCATTGTGTTAAAACCATTACTGAAGTGAAGAGAAAATTGACTGCGTCCGAAGTTGGGCGATTGTTCAAGTAATTTCTTATCTAACTGCATATTCTGTGTGTCGGGGCTTCCTTCTCGACTGGCGACCTTATCCATTTGTAAACATCTGTCTTTGAGGTTAATTTGTAGCTTCAATTGACAGGTTACGTGTGACCTTGGCACTCAGGGCCTCATAAATTACGTTAATCAAGTAATAAACTCATCACTCAAGCCCCCATATGTAACAATATATATACATATATATATATATATATATATATATATATATATATATATATATATATATATATATATATATATATATATATATATATATATATATATATATATATACATATACACATATACATTCATACATATACATATATCTATCTATCTGTCTATCTATCTATCTATCTGTCTATCTATATATGTATAGGCTATACATATATATATATATATATATATATATATATATATATATATATATATATATATATATATATATATATATATATATATATAAGAATTTTTAATATTTACTTCTATTAAGTGCACAAACTGTTTAACATCCGATTCACTATATCTTAGGGATAATTTTCTCCAGTTATGGTTGATAGTGCTTCTGCACCTGCAGGGATTCGAATTATGTTTTGGTTTAGAAACAATGATTGACAGTTACTTTAACTATCAGGCTATTAAGAGAGATGCAAGATGATATAGATTTGACTGTACATTTGTCTGCCAAATTCAGTTTCTGTATTTAGAATCGATATCAATCCATCTCCACCATGAAAGTTGATCAGTAAGTTTGTAACTCTTGACATTTTTATTATTCACTATGTAATATCATGAAAAAAATAAAATTTTAAACCATGCCAATTAAAATTCAGAAGCACATTACACACTTTTGCGACAGTAAGTTAAATAAAGAAATGAACTGTGCTGGATTACGACGCATCTAGTGAGCTCTATGTTTTGAAAGCTTGTCTACTGTAGTTATCTTAGAATATTTTAGCAGAAAGGTAAAAGAGCCTCCTCTGGAAGCTATGTCGACCTACTGCGACTGTAAAGATAGAAAAGTTGTATTCCTTAGATGTTAGGCTCTGAGTAGATTGGGTCATAATTTGACATTGAAACTTTTGAAAAACATATTCGATAACACACTGACGTGTGGTGTTTGTTTATAAATATATATATATATATATATATATATATATATATATATATATATATATATATATATATATATATATATATATATATATATATATATATATATATATATATATATATATATATATATATATATATATATATATATATGTATATATATATATATATATATATATATATATATATATATATATATATATATATATATATATATATATATATATATATATATATATATATACATACAGGGTGCTTCAAAATTAGAGGCCCCTCTACAGCATAAACTAAAATTGATATGGACAAAAACAAAAGTAATTCAGAACAGGTATTTATTTAAGTTTCTCTCTGAGTATTTAATATTTTGTGTGGCCTCCATCTGTCTGTACCACAGCCTGCATTCTTGAGGGGTATGATTTCAGCAAATCGCAAAAAAGCTGAGATTCAAACTCCCTTTCCCTGAGCACTTCGGTCACCTCTCTTTGCAGGTCGTCGAGGCTTGGTATACCATCACAGTTCACTGTGCGCACTTCAGCACAATCCTTTAAGATACTACCAATGTTTTTCACACACATTAAGGTCAAGGGAGCTACCTGGAAATTCACTTGATGAGAAGAAATCGATACCACTGTTTAGAAGCAACTCCTGTGTCTGAAGAGCCTTGAAACATGGTGCCTTATCATGCAAAAATGTTACTTCTTCAACTGATAACACATTTTCAGGATTTTTGCGGAAAAGAAATACTCCACCAGTAAGCACAGTTTCTCTGAAGTATTCACCATTCCATGACTGTCCTTTTTCTTTGATGATCCACATTAACCGTTTGGCTGTGAAACAGAGAAAAATTCCCAAACATTCAGGAAATTTCACAACTTGGCGATAGCACACATCATCTCTGATATTATCCAACTTTGCAGCCCAAATGATGTCATTTTTATGATTTGGCTTCTTGAATGTGTAAATGAAGCATTCATCTGATGCGGCAACATGGAGAAAGTCACCTTCATCCCAATCTTTAAGCAATATGCCACAAAACCATACACAGTCTTCTCTCTGTTGCTGAGTGATGTTGGGCTTGCTGAAAACATGAAATGGCTTGATACCAGATTTTTTCAACTCACGATATACAGCACTATAACTTCTCTTCTTTCCCCTTTTTGTTTCTAGTTCAAGCTCCAATTTACATAAAGACTTTCTTGGTTACCCACGGCCTAAGCTATGATGTCTTTTGACTCCTGGGAAAGGACTTCAGGCCTTCCAAGATTCTCACTCTTTTCGCGATGACAATCATATGGATTCTTGTTCCAGTTTCTTTTAACAAAGGATTCATCTCTTCTCTTCTAATGTATTTAGCTATCCAGGAGTGTGAAATGAAGGATGCGCCAGCATCCCTGGCCTCTGAAGGTTATAGCCCAGATTCGGTCAATCCATCTGATTTCCTCTGAGTCGTTAGCCATGGCTGTATCTAACTCTGTCACTCAGTGTTAGGAACAATCGTTTGCCGATTGTTCCCTTGGTGGGTTGTTGCCTCCTTTGTTTTTTTGTTTTTCTTGCTGGCGGGTTGACGTCTGTTGAATGGCATCAGACTTCGTCAGTCAGGTCCTGGAGGGTGGAACGACTGGTGGTCCAGGGCAGCAGCGAGTCAGCAGTTGGGGTAGCAGCAGCAGATATTCGTACCTGTGGATCAGAGTCACGGCAGCAGAGCAGTGGAGAGTACCCATGGACGTGATGGTTGTTGTATCAATTCTGTCGTGGGCATCCGGTATTGAAGGAGGACTTCAGTACTGCCATAAGGACGAGGTGGTTGTCATATTAGCTCTGTCTTGATCGTCTGGCATTGGACTGTGGTCCTCATTGTTTGAGGAAGTGTTCCTGTTTGCTTTATGCATCAATGTTATGCCGCTATGCTGTTAATTGTATTATGCTGCCTGTTTTTGCTGTTGGTTGGTTATTATTATTATGCTGACTGTTTCGAGTTTATTTGTTACTGATTGTTATTATACTCCCCACTGCGTCGTTTATTATACTATTCATGCATTACTGTCAATATGCTGTTTTAGTGTTATTTTGAGCCGTCTGTTTTTGCTCTTAAATTGTTGATTTGTCTATAGACTTAGAAGTTTTGATTAATTTGCCTGTTTTAAGTGTACTTCTTTATGTTAACGACTACTTCATGTTTTCGCCACCCAGAACTTTGACTCACTGTAGCCTATACTATGTAAATAACTTATTGTAAATAAATTAATATTAGGGTTATTTTTTTTTGTTTTGTTCAGCTCCTCCCTCCTTTGTTTGTCACCTCTCGTCAGTCATTACAGCCCGATTGCTTATTTCTTTTAAGAACCTGTTGATCTCGAGAGGCGAGATCGTAATACTCAGTCTGAAAATACAAGAAATGTAAAATGAAAAATAGCTCAATAGAAACAGAAAATAATGTACTTCATGACTTTCCATTTGTTCTGTGGAGGGGGCTCTAATTTCGAAACATCCAGGTATATATATATCTATATATATATATATATATATATATATATATATATATATATATATATATATATATATATATATATATATATATATATATATATATATATATATATATATTATATATATATATATATATATATATATATATATATATATATATATATATATATATATATATGTGTATATATATATATATATATATATATATATATATATATATATATATATATTTAAGGAAATAAACATATTTTCCTATATATATTTTCATATATTCCATATATATTTGTATAAACTTGGGGCCTTTCTATTAAACCATGTTGAAACTGCATGTTTAGCAGCATCCAAAGATTCAAACCGGACTCCTCTTAAGTGTTCTTTGAGTTTTGGGAACAGGAAAAAAATATATATATCATATGTGGATATATATATATATATATGGATAAAATATATATATATATTCTGTAAAACACCTTTGTAGTGTATTTACAATCAAAATCACTCCTTTGGGAGTCCCAAAACACTATTGCCATAACCTATATATATATATATTGAATTTTACTGTCTGGGTCATATTTATGGATAAGTATATACTGTCAAAAACTGTATTTATGCATTATATATATATATATATATAAACCAAGATTTATATTAAAATAAAATGCGGAACCATATATATATATATATAAATCTCCACTAGATGGTAATTTTTTTCCAGTTGATGGTCTTCCCTCTCTTGACTTTGTCCTCCTGACCATCCTTAAATCGCTTTATCCAATCATAAACAACTGTTTAGATGGTAATAAGAACAATGCCCAATAATTTTTCCTGGTTTAACTTGTCGATTACAATTATTGTCACTCCAAGGCCTAGGATCCATATAAAAAACCAAAGGAAGAAGAAATTCTGACATCTAGCAGGATTCGATCGGACATTTGGTATATCAGAGCAAGGTCATGTTAATCACCTGAACAAGAATTAAGAATAAAAGTAAGCTTCTGCTCTTACATACATATATCAGTCGAATTCAGATACATTTATTATGGCTGGAATAGACCCATGCTCATTATTGTCAATTGAATTTTATCCATTATCGTGGTCAGGTGGGCATCTTGACCTTGTTCTGATACACTGACTGCAGGTTCGAATCCTGCTACGGAGGTCAGAATTTCTTTAGATTCTTCCTGTTGGATCTCAGGTTTCGTAATAACAAGCGTAACCATTATGCTTGTAGAAATCGAGAAGTTAAGAGGGCATATATATATATATATATATATATATATATATATATATATATATATATATATATATATATAGATAAAATCCATATAAGGAAAAAGAAACACTGGAGTGCTGCAGGGGCTTTTGACTGCCGTCCTTTACTTAGCAGACTGCTAAGTAAAGGATGACAGTCGAAAGGCCCCTAAGTACCCCAGTGTTTCTCTTTCCTTCGTGGATTTTGTCTTTATTTATATATTCATCACGTTCCATATTTACGTGATTCTGTTATATATATATATATATATATATATATATATATATATATATATATATATATATATATATATATATATATATATATACATACAGTATATATTCCTTGCCACGCATATTACGTAAACTATAGAAATTTTTGTATTCAATTCGTCAACTGAACACTGCATTTGTATTATTTTTTTGAAAGAAAAAACTATAAGGCAAGCTTTTCCGTTTTAAAATGGAGGAAAATAAATTTTATACCATGTTAAAAACTTTGCTCTGACCTACAGTACAGTACCTAGTAAAAAGAAAATGATTGGCTACAGAAAAGGTAGTCCAGAATGAAAATAAATGGTCTGTTTTCGTTATTTGTATAATAACTTGCACGAATAGGAATAAACGAATAACTATTAAAAAGGTAATTTATCGTAGTTGCAATAGTAGGATAAAAGAGTTATATACCTCTGCTAGTTTATTTTTGGAGATGATTGTGTTTTCATGCAGTTTTTATCGTATCGGCTAACTTGAACTTATCTCTTGACTATTCTTTAAGTTTTCTTTAAAGTATTAAAATAATTCACAACTATGCAGCTTTAAAATGAGACAAAAATAGTCTCTTGTGTTTAAGTTTAATCTGATCGCTTAGTCATAATTTTCTCGACATGCGAGTGGGGCAAACTGGAAGGCTTTTGAATCTGAGGCAGATGTATGCGAGTGGGTGGAATGGCCGGTAAATCTGTTGTGGTTACCGGATTTCCATAAATTTCTATTTTATTTTTTCAAATTCTCCTACACTACTTAATTCATCCTCTCGTGCGCCGTCTTAAAACGATTTTTCACTTTGTCCTGCAATTTCACTTCCAAAAACCTTTATTTCCCCTCTCGAAATGCTTATTTCATTATCCCACCTTGCACACTTGTTTCTCCTTTATATGAATCCGTGCACTCCTTCCACTTCGACATTTTGAGCCATTGCCTATTTATCATCCTTCTTCTTGTATAATTCTTACTCTAGTCGTGTTCTCGTTATATTTATAGCCACATCGCAACCCCCAGCCCAGTTAATCTACCTTCAATTCAGACACTCAGTTCAATAATAGTTATATTTATTCTTAACACTATTAATAACTATATTCACTGGTTAGAGTACAGTGGCATTTTACTTGTGTTTTTTTTAATGCATATAGTGTTGATTCGTGTGCTATTGCAAATAATGAATCTGGATTAAGTTAGAAATTATTTTGATCGAATCAGTCATTTTCATTATGGCTATTGATGTCAGATTAATTGCCAGTTATGCAAATGTAAACACATTTATGCATGGAAGAAATAAAATTTCAGTCACTTAGGCTTTAACCCATAAAGTTTATGACACTTGTATTGCTTATTTACGCACCTAAAAAACAATCTCTCCATATTTAGCAAAAAGGGAGCTTGTACTATGACTTAATCTCTTAAGAGTTATCACGAAAGTTTTTTAATGTTTCCAAAAGTTCGAGTGAAAACATATGTTGTATTATGGCTATGAAATATCTTCGTATATCTGTTCCTACCCATGAAGACCCTTGAAATAAATTGTTTTGGTAGTAGTATAAAAATAATATTGTCTCCATAACATTATAACGAATACCAGTGGTTTTAGTACTAGTTGCATTAGGTTATAGACCAAGAGCCAGGGGCCATTTATTTGTTGGAGATGACCAGATTTCTAATTGGTATTTTTTGAAAGGGCTTACCTTGGGGCATTCAAAACTGCAACTCTTAAAGGATTGCCAGTGGTGGGTTGAGATTTTGTTAAGCCTTTTTCTAAAAAATGTGACTCTTTGAACTGGTCAAAACTATGGAGGTACGTCACATTCTAATGTTAATATCTCAATCAGTTTTGATCGCACAACAAACATTTATATATCAAAATGTTGGCAAACGACCACAGTCACTGGTAACTTTATAATAAAAGTTGGTCTCAAACATAGGTCACCATGGGTCAAAAGGGCAAGGTCACCACTAAAAAAGTACCATTTATGAATAAAGTGATTTCTAGCCCATTTAAACCATGAAATCCTAGGTTTACAGTACGAAAGCACATACTTCATAGAGATTTTGTATACAGGAAGTTTTTAAAGCCAAATAGGTTATACTTTCAATGATGCAGAGGCAGTGGGGGCAACTATGAATATGGCGTTATTCTGGAACTGAAGCAAAAGTTCTTGTTTCCAACACTTGCATATAATATAGCACCAAACTTTGCTTTGTTTTAGGGTAAATAATGAATAAGATTTATTTTGCTTGTCGATTTTTTTTCTTACTTTGTTCAGCTAATTTTGATATATATACTATATTGAATTATTTATTTCAGGGAACGTATTTTGTGGCAATCTTCCTCTTTGGTACACTTTTGTAGGATATGGCCCTATTCCAGTATTTCATATGCCACTCTTTCATGAAGGTGGTTTAATTGTTGTCTTGTCTGATATTATTTAGCAAGAAATGATTTCATAAGTAAGTAATACTTCCTTGACCTACTTCAAAGTACTCTCTTTGCCAAAAAATTTACAATAAGACAAAGAAAATTCAAATAATTGTAAAGTACACTGGTAATGAAAACTGCTAAAATTTTTTTTAGCGATTTTAAGACACACCTGGAAAAAAAGAGATTAATGAGGCGAGTACAATAAATGCATAGAACCAATATTCAACCTCATAACATCAATTCAACAATGGCCAGATTTAAATCATTCAACAAGAATGTAATGGTGAAATGTAAGAAAATGTATAGGTTTTTGCATATTTTCTTTATATAATTTTCCAGACAACAGCAAGACATTATATCGTTCGTAAGGTGCATACCCCATCATGAAAGCGGAGACAATAAAGAAGAAGAAGTTCAGCAATTTGATGATGAAAAATGGAGAAAGGTAAAGGCAGCAGCAGTCAGGTGCCAAAAGCATTATACAACAGTCTTCCAAGTACTCAGGCACCTGCGAGGAGGCTTTGCCAGAATTGACATCTTGGAGTAATGGATACCATTACACTTGTTACTGTAGATTCACTGCTGTTCCTCTCAGTAAGGTTAAGGTTAAAGACTTCTAAGAAGCCAGGCAACCAAGCTGAAAACCTCATAGGCAACATTAGTTTTCAGACTACAAATGTGAAATATAATAACCACTATTGCAAACAAAAATATTTGAACATAGCAAGGGACACTTTAGAAGACAGAGGAGTTGGACAGTCATGCACTGGCACTCCTTTTTAAATATATCGAGTCTTCAGTAATAGAGAACAATCGTCCTGAATATCTTGTGTCACTGCATCGCCATTATTGCAGATTGCTAGAGGAAGAAGCAGCTGGAAAAGACACTGATGTTGTACCTCCCACTGCAAGAAACTTAGGTGATAAGATTTTAGAACATTTTGGAACCAAGGTAGAGCTTTTTTGTCTGAGACTTTATTGTAAAGCCTACCCAAAACTTTAGATTACTACAAAGGAGATTTGCAAATAAAACTTTTACAAATCAAATGTTTATGAGGAAGGCATCAGTACTTACCAGATTTGAAAATTATCAAATGGGTATATAATAGCATACAGAAGAAACATGTTTGCCTCTCAAGTTAACATATTAATGAACTGAGTGTAAACAGATACTGAATACAATCTAGAAGACATTAATCATTTTAAGCAAACACTTGAAAAAAAAATTGGTGAGACCTTTCATAATAATTCGTATACTTACAAGTCGAATAACTTTCACAATTAATCTAAGGCTATATCTATGTCACCAACATTTTGCACCGTCAAAGACATGTCCATACAATATTTGCAGTTTAGTGAACGTTTACATCACACATCTAGAGTACAGTAAAACTGTTTGCCTACTAAGGTGATACATTACATCACATGAAATTGAGTGTGGCAAATTTTGGATATATTTAAAAAAAGAATGAAAATATTTTTGCTTTAATTGCTACTGCAACTAATATTGAAATTGAACCTATAACTAAACAAGGAGCAAACAGCTAATCTTAGCAGCAGGTCTCTCTGTCTCTCTCTTTCTCTGGCCAAAAATGCACAAGGACCAAAATACTGGGCTTACCATCAGTGGCTATTTTTACATTGCACAAAATCGACAATAATTTACCAAAACTAAAAAGGCAATCACTGACGGCACCCCGTTGTAAGAAATTATTCTTTTAATCATAATCTGCTAGGTCAATGCGCTAACTTCAAACACATTACTGAAAAAAGATTGTTTTGAAATTATAAAATAAACTGTTCCCTCAAGTTAAGCGGTTAAACATCCAGAATCCGGATAGATCTTGTGTAGGTTAAGACTACCATGGACACTCTTTAAAGTTGAATTTACCGCTCCTTATAGAAGTTATGTAATTTACACGCATTACTCGGATGTAATGAAAAACTAAAATCAATGACTGAAACAAGGGCATCTGCCATTCTTCTTCGGCAGCTGACGAGACGCCCCCACCCCCACCCCCCGCCAACAAACTACGGTTTTTTCACTCACGATTTTAAGAGATCATAGACTATAACGCGGCTCACAAGCAACAGGCTAGAGTTCTTTTCTTAAAAGCAACGCAGAAGAAGAGCAAAAAGTTACACGATAAATGGGCAAAGATAAAATTGAATCTTGATCTAAACTCTGATCAGCCTGACGATCAGAGGCAAATTATTACCATGAGCTAAAGAGCTTGAATGAATAGAACCACTCTCTCCAGCTGAAAATGTAGCCTGTTATCCATAATTTCAAGAATCCATAGTCATATTATTTGGATTTAACCATGCATTCTAACCTGACTCATTATTTCCCAAAAAGAAGGAATGCCTCTTTGTGCCTTTAACTTTACTTTCCAGAAGAAATTTCTTATTTCAGTTTCTTAGTCACGGTACACTTGCTTCACTGTGCTCTTCTGAAAAAGAATCATAAGCATTTTTTAATGTAGTTATCATTGATCCTCATATCTAACCCCAGAGATCTAGAACACCTATCTTTTTTTGTGTTCAGGAATCCTCCTACCTACTCTTTTACCTAAAGTTAAGTTGGTCCTTTAAGAACACTATATTTACTGATACTCTATTAAATTTTCTTTTTCAGGGGCCACTGTTATTGAACACTGTCGAAATATAACTTATGAGATTTTTTTGTAAAGTTTCCCTAGTAGCCTACCTTTTCTATGGTGTAGCTTAGAGAATAGATGCCATCTTCAATTTTCTGGAATGTTCGAGAATCTAGGCTTAATATGCTTGAGTGCATACATACCTTTAGTTTTGCATAAACAATTATTTAGTAAGATTTTAGTGAAATTGTTTATGTTTTCTGTTAAAAATCACGTCAGTACAGTGTTCTGAAAGACTTTACGTATTCTGTTTATTCAAGATGTTTTCCAAGCTGGCCGAGTGTCTAGAGTATTATGACATCTACCCCGATGTAATGTAATGCAGCGTATATGCCAGAATCATAGGGAGCTAGGGGCGGCTGTATAATCAACCAGAGAACGAGAAAGGTCAAACAGAAGACAAGGAAAATCTCACGTCTTCCAGAAAAAAGATAGTGTCGTCACTTCAACAGAATTTATTTCAGCGTTTGCTTCAAAAGAGGAGCCGTTCACAGGAAAAGACCATGGCGCGAAATACATTGTGTACAGTGTTGTGAGTAAATTTTACATTTTTTCTCTTACTTTGCTTTAATCACATTATGGATAAGTGGCTGGATATCAGCCACTTATCCATTGCCTACACCTCTTCTACTGTTCTCTATCTGCCTTTTAAAATTTTTACACTGAAGAATTTCCTGGAACATAAGATCTCGCTTCTGCTTCCGGGAAAATGAAATGTGAAATAAAAGCAATAGGAGAAAATATCTTAAATATCTTTTCAAATATAAAAAAACCATAAAATTTTCTCCCATCTAAATGCCTTGGCTGTTCAAGGTTTTTATTCGTATATATATAAATGTAAGAGTCAAAGTTTGTCAACTAATGAAAATGAGGTGGTTTTGCATATTTTGCTCTTCAAAAACTCTGTAAACGCTTTTCTTGTCTTTTAATTTTTTTTTTTTTTTATTATTTTATGGATGGAATGAACTAACATTTTTCTATGGTGTTTTGTTTAAATTCTGGTCATCATTATTACTAAGCACTTTAATACTGGAGCATCATCACTGGACAGCCTCAGCCCTAACTGCTCTCAGCCTAAAACAAGACTTCATTTTTCAAGTAACATTACAGCACGTATTCTTTTCAGGATTCACTGTAAACTGACAACACTTTGTTCAAGATTCTGAATATAAGGAAATGCTTGGTGCTACCTCCATTTGCAAAGTTTCCTTATACAGCAATTAAATCTACATCTTCTTTGGCATCCATAGAGTTAATGATGCAAGCAATATACTTTTGAATTTTTTGTTTTTCCATGATGGAATATTCCGCTCTTATCTGGATACCTGAAGGACCCCAAAAAGGCATTTTTCAGAAAAAAATAGATGACACTTGTACCATTTACGCAGTCATCAGACGATTTCCTTCTTTGAGCATCACTAAAGCATGTCCGTGTCCTTTAGAGCTTATGGCTTTGGTTTGTAAGGTATTAGTATATATGGTGTCATAGGGATCCATTCCCATTTCCTTTGTTCATGCCTTTTATTTTATATATATAATTTTCGTATCAGTTTTTACTATGCTTCTTTTTTCTGCTGTTTACTTAACAAGTTTTGCACTGCTCAGGTGAATATGAGCATACATTTAAAAACGTTTATGATAATGCCGTTTTTTATGTTTGGACCATAAGTTACTTAGATTTTATAGAACGAAATGTTATTTTATAAGAAGTCGAAAATGATATCCAAATTATTATCCTGCTCAAAAAAATGAGAATTATATAGAAGAATTACACGGCAAAATTCCTAAACTCTACTTAGAAGATGAACATTACACAATATAAACGACATTTGTTGATTATATATATGTATATATATACAAATATATATATATATATATATATATATATATATATATATATATATATATATATATATATATATATATATATATATATATATATATATGTAAAGAGTAGCACCAAAATAAGCTAGAAACTCTTCTCCTTCCCTGCTTTGGGTTGGTTTGAACCTTTGAAGGTCGGGGAAATAGGGGCTCAGAGAAAATATAATTTTGGGGACAGTAAACTGGCTTTGCACTGTTTTCTTTGGTACAGGAAAGAAAATCGTTTTCTATGATATCCGGGTGCGACCTGGGTCAGACATCGCCCCCCCACCCCCCTGTCCAGAAGCAATAAAAGGTCAGGGCCAGGATAGCTCTCCCCACACACGCCGCTAGTTTAAGCCGAGAACAAGTCCAGTCTCGGCCGCTCTGCCCTGCCCTCCTCTTCCGCTTTTGTGCCACGTGGATCCCATCGCTGCCCTGTGTGCCCCGTGTTCCATTCCACGTGGCCTTAGAAGACTGTAAGGGGGATTGCAAGTCTTCCAAACGCGAGCTGACATTAAACGAAATCATCCCAAGGGCGCCCTTTTCCGCCCCAATCTACGATTTGAAGAAATACCTTGGAGAGGGAGGCTACCATTTATCCACGCCCCACACGTGTTTCCGGCAGAAGACGTCGTCATCCCTGCGCCCCTAAGAAATGTGGTAATGTACCCAAAACGAGTTGCTAGTCACGATTACTTAGCCCTTTTTGCATTTATTAATCTCTGGGCCTATAACTTTGTGTTCCCTGATATTCCTTGGTTCAAGCCAGGCCCACGTGTTCAAAGCTTCTTTCCTCTGAGTCACAAGTAACGCTTCTGGGAGTCCTTGGCGCCTTCAGTGCACCCCGAGTAATTCAATCCCCAAATTCCAGCATTAGATGTGTAACGTGGTCCAAATATCGTTTCAGAAAGACGCCTGTAGCAGAATTATCCTTGGTCCGTGTTCCTGGCATTCCCAAATCAACAGGACTTCTACGGCAGTAATTTACCGTATTTTCAGTTAATTTTCCTTTGACCTTGTGTGCTATCAAATATAACTATTTTTATATCCACGTGTTTCACATACACTTCCCTAGTGAAGAGCCCTCCGCTCCGTGTACTTCTCTTTTTGTTTGTGTTTTATATGTCCTGGGTATCCTTACAAGGCCATTTTCGAGTAGAGTACTAATTGTGGAGTCATAAGATCCACCTGCACCAGGAAACATATAAAAATATATATATATATATGTTACAGGGAACAGATCAACACTTGTTTTGAAGTGTAAATCTTATCTTAGCGATCTAATTTCAGGAAAAAGACGTAAAAAGGTTCAAAAGATCTCACTAGCACTTTTCCCCCTCTCTCTCTCTCTCTCTCTCTCTCTCTCTCAGCCTCTCTCTCTCTCACAGTTTACCGATTCTCTCTCTCTCCCCCTGACCTCACTCATTCTCACAAGTAATTAAATGGACTATTTAAAGAAACACAATCTTTCCTACAAAAATAGGTTTATTATTCAAATAACCCAACAAGAAATGAATAAAACAAAGCAAAGATTAAAATGCATAATAAATGAATTATCGAGTCAGAAAACTAAACTCTAAATTGCAAAGCACTTCTGACTAAAGAAGTCTCATTATGGCTAACAGCCTGGAAACCACAAAATCTCACATACTCCCAAATCAACAACTAAACGTCATGTCAAAAAAAGTCTACCATGTTATTCCCACAAGTCCACATGTTATTCCCACAAGTTCACAGACATCTGTCGAAAGAATTAAATATGATAGAAAACTCCCAAAAACATATGAAATACAAAACACAATAATGGAAAGTGTAAAATGCATAGCCAAGATATGGCAAACGTAACATAACAAAATAATAATATAAAAGAGGTATGAATATTCATATTAAATTTCCCACACCAGTTCATAAGTTCATAATGATTAGAAAGTCATGGTAAAAATCACAAGTTCAATTTTCTCCCATAAAAACAGAGATTTGAGACTCTACCTTATCTGCCGATTTTCAAAGCCTGGAACCACTTCAAAGTTATGACTGGATAACTGCAGTTCTATCACGTTAATAAACGATCAAACTCACTTTTAGGGCAGATTTTGGTATAATCTAGATCAAAGTAACGCACATACTCACGAATATACATAGCGCTTCGGAGATCACCTGATCTCCAATATTGCTGAGCTTCTCGCGCAAAAGAGCTGAGGAATCAAACTATGCACTGTTTCAGCAATCTCGCATCGAATCTCTTGCCCTAGTTCGCTCTCACTCCAAACCTTCCACGATAACATCTTAAAGCATTGAGTTTATGAAATGCATATATGTGTCTTTAAATATATATATATATATATATATATATATATATATATATATATATATATATATATATATATATATATATATATATATATATAGGAGAGAATTGGAACAGTTTAATGTAATGTACTGCCAAAGAACCAAGGGGGACCGAGTTTATAAACAAAAGAAAGTTATTTGAAACTCACCTTAGATTTTCCTGGATTTATAAGTAACTGATTAAGGTTGCCATTAAGAATTAGACTTCTTTTACAATAAAAAGGGGTTTATTTACAGAGACTGGGGGCAAATATGCAAGAAGACAAAACAGAATGTAAATTGTAACCAATGTACAGGCACATAGAATATATACAGTAGAGCAATAATGCAGTACTTGGCAAATAAGCAATGCAAATATGACGGGCCAAGGCACAATTATCCCCGTTATAACAATAACTTGGTTAGGTCAAAATTACATTAAATCGTCTCTGTTGGTTATTCTTCAAAAGGGATGAACTCCAGGGTAATGGAATCAATTCATTTAAATAATTTCTGTGGGGCCAGCAACGGAGTCTTGCAATCAGGCTATGACCAGGAATGGTTGCGAAATTTGGATGGCAGTCAGAATTAGTGGACATAGATGATGTCTCCCTGCAAGAGAGGTTAGGAGTTAACACCACATGAAAAGAGAAATGAAATCTCCCTATAAAGTATTACACAAATGCACGTTCTTAAATTCTAAACATTACGTAGCCCAAATGATAAATATAAGAAATCAGGTCATCTCAATCTTGGAATCGTAGTGGATTGGGCTCTGAAACAATGAACACATGTTGCCGCCACACGAAGGGGGAAGCTTCAAACACTGGTATCACTTAGACTAGTTTGCCCTTAATTTGCACTGGGGAAGGGATAATTGGATATTTATCACTGAGTTGTTTTACTTGATTTCAAGGCAGTTATGGGGGGAGTTACGGGTTGCCGAAGCAGGTAGACTTAACAAAGGGAAATGCTTTTGTGGGGAAAGGAACTGAAGTTTAAAGGAATGGAAAAAATTAAGGGATTTCAGGGAGGAGGGAAAGGGCTGGCGCACTGACTACTTGCGATCCATGAACCTGTTGGACAGTTGTTGGCGCCAAAACACGATCGACTTGGCCATGCATCAAAGCAGCGTCACCCAGCTAAGATGGAAGGGACGAAGATGTGCATCTTCGACGGGATACCAGAGGTCTCTGACAGCATCTCTGAGACAGCGCTTGGCGTGGGGCCGTGTTTGTCGAAATTTAGGCCTATCGGACCTGCAAAAAGTCATACAGCCAGCAAAAAGAGCGAAAGGAAAGGATCCTTAAAGATTAAGTACTTAGAGGTTAAGGTTCTACCTGTCGGCTAGCCCCACTATCCCATTAGCTCACAATACCTAACTACTCCCACATCATGTGATGGGGGTGAAAAGGGGGTCTATATTGTTTCCCCAGGTCAGGTGAGTGGGGGGCGGGAGGTGATTCCTACATTGGTTAAAACTAGCACTAACTGCTATTCTCTGGTTTGAAATACGCTTGCTTCTCCCTCGCCCACCATACTTTCCCTGCCCCGATAGTTAAATGAAAGAGAAACTGCATTTCAAGAATAATGATGCACTGGCGGCTAAATGAGGGAGGGATAAATCCTTGACAGGTCCCCCCTTTGGAAAGGCCTTCACACCCTTTTGTGTGTGAGGGTCTTAGCTAATTCCTCCCAACTGACAGCCAATGACCCTACACAAAGTGTACTTTGGCACTGCAACAGCTAAAGGAACCTACCTAACTGCTAAGAGGGGTTCTGAATTGGCTAATTTACAGGCTTAACCTATCTAAGGGTATAGACACTTCTGCTAACTGTCTCTGACGACAGGAGAAATTTACGCCTATGCAAATGCACATGGTAAACACCTCACCTAATCTACTATCCTACGACTCTGGCACTGAACGAGCTGGCACTAACGAATGGCAAGCACTGAATTATGATCGGCACAACTCTTTACGATTAACACGCAACAAATGGAAACATGAATAACGTGAGGGGTAAATCACAGTGCACGATTATGTAATGTATCAGTTTGAGTCTGGAGTGGGTTGGAAGGAGGTTAGTTAGGAAAGGGTCAGTGGTACAAAGGCCTACGTGGTTAATGGTTAATACTACTGGATCAGAAGTCACACAGGCTACCTCCTCTGGGCAGGTGTCAGGATCACTCTGAGATGGCAGCGGCACTGTGCCAATGGGCACAAGTGCCAAGAAGAGCTTATGGCTCTGATTTGCTAAGTGGATTTCTTTCTTCTTGGGGCCCCAGGTCTGGCTAGACCATTCCAAGAGGCCATGAGGGTACCGACTTGAAGAAATGCCAGGAGGCCAGTCAGGAGCAGTGGATCAGGGCAGCCTCAGGCAGCTCAGGGCAGCCTCAGGGGCTACGGGCTGGTCTCCTACTGGCTGCCAGACAACTGTCGGGAGGAGAATTAGGCTCATCCTGGCCAGACAGTTCTGATCGACCAGAAAAGAGGGTGTCCAAATGCCAAAGGTCATCCTTGCAGGTGGCAGAGGGTGGTGGGCTGAAACGTCAGTCGGGGAGGTTTGGGATGGATCTCCTGTAGGAGGATCCGGGTCAGGTTGTGGATCCGGCACTGGCACTAACTCAGGGACAGGCATAGGAAGTATGCTTGGCAGGGAGCTTCCAGCCGAGATAGACGGAACTTGGCGCTGACCAGTGCTCGCAAGTGGCACTGGCAGTGACCAGTGTCAATACGCTGAAGGGGACCTGGGGGAGCAAGACCCTCTTGGAAGTTCCCGGCGTGATTTGGGACGGTGATTCCTGTCTCGATGAGAGGGCAGAGTCTCTTGGTCCTGTGGAAATGGCTGCTGCGGCTAGCTTGCTGGGGCACTTTGACCATCTTTCGGAGTGCCGTTTTATGTTGCAGGTCTGCAGCGGCAATAGGCGAGATCCCTTTGTGATGAGGAAGCACCTTTGCGGCCGTCTGGCACAAGATCTGTGGACTAGGCCCGGAATGCGCTCGGTGTATTGCGTACCGTCGCTCTGGGTGAATGACGGTTCGATTGATGGCAGTGCCAACAAAGAGGCCGCGTCCCGCTCAGAAGAGGTTGCTGAGGACGCGCTCGAGGAATCAGTCAGGCAACAGAGTGGCGGGGGGGTGGGACATCCCCAGAGGATGTCTCGTCCCAGCAGGAACTCCACTCCGTGCTGAATACACTTGACAACGCCATGGTGGTGAATTTTGACGCCCAATGCAGATCACCTGAGTTCAACTGGACGTCAGGACTGTTCAACACCCAGGTCACGGGTCCACTTGGTGTGCTCGATTCATCGCGTGGCACTGGCTGGCACTCAGCCCGGACGATCAGGCTAATATTTGAGCCAGTGTCGGGCAGAAGGGCAGGCACTGGTGGGTTGGAACCGATCCAGAGAACCACGAGATGGGATCGTGTCCAGACCCTCAAGGTGAGTTCACCCTGGAGGCTCAGCTATGAGGTTGTGGCACCGATCATGTTGACGTGCCCAGTGCGTCCACACAGTTTTGGGCATGCAGATGTACCCGGAGTGCGAAGTGTCCCCAAGCTCCACAGTCTCGGCAGGCCCCTGGGATAGGCTGGATCTCCCCGGCAGTGAAAGTGGGGGGAAGATGGTGGGAATTAGAGGAGAGGAAGACTGATTGTTACAGGCTGCCGAGGTTGTTGCCTTGTTTGGTATTGTCCTCAGAAGCGGTACTCTGCTCAGTATGGCCGTGTTTCACAGATGGTGCATGGATACTTGTTAGGGCTGTCCGTTCTGTGGGCGATTGAAGCCCGAGAGGTGCCTGGGTGCACTATTTTTGTACTGCAAGGTGCTGTGGGAGGGGTTGCACGTCCCAGGCATCAGCCAAGCGTAGGTTTCCGAGGGTGGCTTGGCTGCTTATCACCAAGATATTTTGCCAGAGGTCCGGGCGCACAGCGGGTCCTCCAGCATGGTCTGCTTCGGAAGCAATCCCTCAAAGATGTCGCACCGCATAGACTCGAACTGTGCGGTCCCACCTTGCCCGACAGGCCCATTCGTCCAGACCAGCCGATGTTCTTAGCCACACTGAATCGCTGTCTCCACCTCTCAGGGGTTATTTCATACGCCTTAGTGATGGCCCTGGCGTGACGCAGCCATGTCCCCTCGTTGATCTCTTCCGCGCTCGGGGGCGGCCTTAGTCATCCCAACCAGCTGCTTATGAGCAGTAGTTCTCCCTCAGCTGCTGGACGTCATAAATCCAAAGAGGAATTGATCTCTCGAGCCATTGTTCCAGCCTGCCTTCAGTCCATTTTCCACAAGGTTATCGATCACCGACAGAGAGGTATTTAGTGCAGATGGAGGGGCTGAGGCTTGTTGGGCTGCTAGCTGCCGCCACTTTCTGGCCTTCCAACTTGAGCCTCGTTCTTGAGGGCTGAACGTCTTACGCTGTCTCCTCCGTTCTTCTCTTTCTTCTTCTCTCCGCTGCTAGGCTTCTTGCTGTCTTCTTCGCTCCTCTCTTTCTTCTTCTCTCCTCCGCTTGGCTTCTTGCTGCCTTCTCCTTTCTTCATCTTCGCTTTCATGCTGTCTTCTCCGCTCTTCTCTTTCTTCTTCTTCTCTCCTTCGGCTCTTCTCTTTCTTCTTCTTCTCTCCTTCGTTCGACTTCTTGCTGTCTTTGTGCTTCTTCATACTTTCTTTTCAGCAATCTGTCTTTTACAACTCTTGGCCATCCTTCCCTATATATTCCTGAAATATTGGTCTCCTCGGTTGACATGTTGCTGATGGGGAAGGTGCTGAGTAGATTAATCCGGGTGTCTGAGGAAAGGGTTTAGACGACGAGAAGTGTCTCCAGATTATTGGCACTTCAGTGAGTGGCACTCTTAAATGAGGTGGCACTGTATGAGTGTGCCGTGTGAAGGTCACACTAGGAAAGCATCTTGAAGGGAAGTCTGAGTCCTTATGGGTGGATACGCTAGTAATTGAAGTGATCCTGAAGGTATTATATCCCTTATGAGCGAAACACTTAGGGCAAGGGAGTGCTCCTGAAGGCTCTATGGTCCTTATGGGCGGATACACTGTTAATGGGGTGTTCCTGAAGGAGCTATGGTCCTTATGGACCGAAAAACTTGTTGTATGGTGCAATGGCTTATAAGAGGTTTATTTGGTTGGGTGGCACTGTGGTGCCGGTGTGCTCCGTGGAGCAATGCAAAATGTCAGTGCATGAACTGGCACTGAAGGTGAGTTGTGCTCTACCTGAGCAGAAGGTAAGTAGGAGTAAAAGGTAAATGAGAGACTCCAGCAGAAGGGAAGAGAAAAGGAAAGTGAAAGAAGAAAGATAAGTGCTTCAGTGATTGGGTGCTTAGCAGTGTCGTAGATTAGTGGCACCAGAGAAATGGAACTGGATGACATTTGAGTGGGTGGCTAGTTATGAACCAGATCGCTGCCTAACAGAGGACATGTAGGATATGAGGAGGTAATCAACAGTGTGGTTTGAGAAAATTCCTGCAGTATAAGCAAGTCTGGAGATAAGATAGTAATCGCAACCTCGTGTGACTACAGTTGAACAAACGCAACATAGATGTACGTGCACTCATAGTAATGAGAAATGATCTGGGCTGAAGCACGAAAAGGAAAAGGAGGTATGCAAGATTATTCGCTAAACACAAGTGCTTATAAATTTCATGCACTGTGTAGATGATAAAATTTTAATGAGTAATGAGTTTGGAAGGTGTTAAAGAAAATTCTTTGTATTTAGCTTTTTATGATTCGTAGGTTTTTTTCCAAACTCGTAAATGAAATGGTGCCGATCCCGTGTTAAGATGAAAGAATAGGCGAGGGAGAAAAAAAAAATCTCTTCCTCTCTCTCTCTCTTGGTGAGCGTTGTGTAATGGAACGTACTTGTTATGAATTTTAAAGTCACTATACTTTATGCTAAAGAGAAAATGAATTATGTTTCAGAAATTACGTTGAACGCCACTTTTCTTTCTGCACTGAACTTTAGTATTCACTGCAATTTTAATGTCTCTGCCTCTCTTTTCAGATTGTTTCAAAGATATTCACGTTTTACGTTAGGGCACAAAGGGAGGGAGGTTCATTCCGTGAACGAATGTTGTGGAACTGCGTCGCTTGTAGGAAACAGCTGACCGGACAGATAATGGGGAAGTGGAATTGGAAGGAAAACACTCTACTTTCTTCAATAAATTCGGGTTTTGAATGAAAAGATGAGTAGTTTAATGTTAAACGTCAACAATGCTTTATTTACTTAATGTACTGGGAGGATGGTTAAATTACATTTGGGAAGGGTTTTCACTGCAGCAATGATTCATGCATGTGTACTGAAACAGAATGTTGCTAGCCTGTAAATGCTAGATACAGCTACACGGTTTCGTGTTAAAGAATAGTCCAAAATTTATCACCGACCGAGAATTGTACATTTTCCGTCGTAACTATCTGAAATAGCTCTAGTTGTTTGTTCTAGCTCACACATGCAATAATTCCCTAACTACACACTCACGAATTCCTATGTGGCAACATCACACTGTGTCTCTACACGGAAATTTGTGGTTGGGCAATTAGCGTCTCTCTCTCTGTTTCGCTAACTTAAAACCTATGTGCTATCGCTTGTGTTCTGCATAAATTCTAACAGCAGATGTGTTTCGTTTCTTTAACAGAATATCAATATAACTTTTCTTATTTCCTTAATGTTAGAAACATGCAAAATACCTTTTTACTCCAAGTCTCTGCCCCAGTTGCTTTCTATGCTCAGAATAATGAATGATTACAGTACTCGTAACGAATGCCTGATTATTCCTGGTCCTCCTTAGTCTAGCTTAATAGTGAGGCTACACTGTAACACTAATGTGACTAGATCCTGGTAAAAGTTCGCCACTGTTATAAACTGGGGGCTTGGTTGGGGAGAGAATTGGAACAATTTAATACAATGTACTGCCAAAGAACCAAGGGGGTCCGAGTTTATAAACAAAAGAAAGTTATTTGAAACTCACTTGGATTTTCCTGGATTATATAACTGATTACATTAAGAATTAGACTTCTTCACACTAAAAGGGGTTTACGCATAGAGACTGGGGGCAAAAATATGCAAGAAGACAAAACAGAATGTAAAATTGTGTCCAATGCATGGTACAGCAGAATGTATACAGTAGAGCAATAATGCAGCACTGGCAAATAAGCAATGTCAATATGACGTGGCCAAGGCACAATTATCCGCTATAACAATAACCTATTAGGTCAAAATTACATTAAATCGTTCTGCTGGTTATTCTTCAAAAGGATGAACTCCAGGTACGGAGTCACTTCATTTAAATAATTTCTGGGGCCAGTAATGGAGTCTTGCAATCAGGTTGTGACTATGAATGGTTATGTAGGGCCTTGACGGTAGTCCGAATGAAGGACAGATTGCAACGGAGCAGATGATGTTTCCCTGCAAGAGAGGTTAGGAGTTAACACCACACGAAAAGAGAAATGAAATCTCCCTATAAAGTATTACACAAATGCACGTTCTTAAATTCTAAACATTACGTAGCCCAAATGATAAATATAAGAAATCACGTCATCACAATCTTGGAATCATAGTGGACTGGGCTCCGAAACAATGAATACGTGTTGCCACCACACAAAGGGGGAAGCTTCAACACCGGTAATACTTAGACTAGTTTTGCCCTTAATTTGTACTGGGGAAGGGATACTGATGTATTTATCACTGAGTTGTTTTACTTTGGATTTTCAAGGTACAGTTATGGGGAGTGCATGTCGTCGAAGCAGGTCGACTTTAACAAAGGGAAATGCTTTTGTGGAGAAAGGAATTTGAGTTTCAGCGGAATGGAAAAATGAAGGAATTTCAGGGAGGAGGGAAAGGGCTGGCGTACTGACTACTTGCAATCCACGAACTTGTTCGATAGTTGTTGGCGCCAAAACACGATCGACTTGGCCATGCATCGAAGCAGCGTCACCCAGCTAAGACGGAAGGGACGCAGACGTGCATATTTAGGCCTATCAGACCTGCAAAAAGTCATACAGCCAGCAAAAAGAGTGAAGGGAAAGGATCCTTCAAGATTAAGTACTTATAGGTTGGTTCTCACCAGTCGGCTAGCCCCACTATCCCTTTAGCTGCGGTTATCAACCATTCTACATCACATGACAGTGAAAAGTGGTCTGTATTGTTTCAGATCAGGTGAGTTTGGGGGTGAGGTGATTCCACATTGGTTAAACTAGCAGCCAACTGCTATTCTTAGTTTGGAATACGCTTTCTGTTTTCTCCCTCGCCTGCCATACTTTCTCAGTTCTGATAGTTAAATGAAAGAGGAAATCGCATTCAAGAATAATGATGTACCATAAGCAATGAGGGAGGGATAAATCTGATATTATATATATATATATATATATATATATATATATATATATATATATATATATAGAGATATTGTTTCACAAATGTTGTTTATCAAAGTTTGATTTAAATACTAGAATATACCAAAGGGGAATTATAGATAAATGTTTATGGCTTAGATTCGAATGACTGACAGCACACCATGACTCTGGTCAGACGTCACACCATTAGGCTTTCAAGAGACTACAAATTATGCCGAATCTGCTGCACCTTACCCGTCAAGGGTGGATTTGTACTAGCGCTCAGATCAGTTTTGACTTTCGAGTGTTCGAGTCTCCTATGTACCAAACCATTTATCACTTATAATTCCCTTCGGTGATATTCCCAAAGTAACACGAATTGGACGTTAAATGATATTTGTAGCTTAATGTTTGCTTATAAATTACAGGATGTGATAAAATTTATATATATATATATATATATATATATATATATATATATATGTTATATATATATATATATATATATATATATATAATATATAGATATATATATATATATATATATATATATATATACATATATATATATATATATATATATATATATATATATATATATATAAATCTTTTGTATTATGTTCTTCATCTTCATATTTGAGTAAAGTAACATTTTTGATATCATTTTTCTAGTATCATAAAATAATATTTCATTTTATAAACAGAGAGAGAGAGAGGAGATAGCAGCAGATATATATATAGAGCATAGATATATATAAGAGTATATATATATATATATATATATATGTATATAAGCAAATCCAACTCCCAAACCGATTTATAATTAAAAGAATATTTATCCTACTGAAACTAATTGGAGGAAGGGCGTGAGAAACTCAACCTCAAAATTTCTCTCCATGCTCCCTTTGCCATCTTTTAGTTTTCTAAGAACTGGTGGCTGCCTTGAAATACCTGTTTTCAGCTAAAGGCGAATGCAGATAGAAACCTGCAGAAACTGGCTCACATGGGGATGCCAGAGGTCAGAAAATGAAGATTGTGACCCATGTGATTCAGTCGCTATCTTAGCCCCCAGCAGATGCCAGTACTACTATGGCTCCTCTGGCAAGAGCAAGAAGATAAGCCTCCACATATAGGGGCACTGCCACTCAATTCTCGCAGAGACATACCGGCGTACAGACAGAACACATATCCTATCGCAAAGCTCCTTCTGAGCTGACCCACGTTAACCCCTTGCGCCACCCCAGCACTTCAAGTGTGACCTGATTAAATTACCCCCATTCCTGGTGTATTTTCTACAGAGGCTCTTCATCTGTTATAAGGTAACGTCCTGATTTTATTTTTCTAACAGTCATGTAACTTTAATCTCAACTGAAGTTTATTTCTTTCAAAGTACACTTTCACTAGTCCTGACCAGTTATTCAGTGAAGTTTTAACGCAGCGCATCCCGCACATGATCGAGTTTTTTTGGTACCATATGTGCAATCCTCGGTTCGCTGACATCGTTATAATTTCCTTTTATAACTGCTTACATCTTTCTAATTGCAGACAGTCATCGCTGTGGACACGAATGTTCATTTTGTGCCCTTGTAGTGCATTCCCCATCGGCAATCAATTCAGAAACCTTCAAGAGGATCCTCACGTGTTCCTTCAGTACTTGAACCACCGCAGAATCGAATCCATCGAGGATATATTATTCTCCTACCTACCAGTCCCCAGTCTTCTGATTTAGCTGTTTGATCGAAAATGTATTCCCTTTAAAGTAAACCTCAGTGTTGAATAAAAATAACCTTGTTGAATTGGGCTTTCAGCTCAACTGTTTCTTATTAGGGTACTACTGACCTGCAGAAAACCGCAGTCAGCCAATCATGTGTAGCAGTAATTTTCCCACCTCAGCTAAATTCCTGATTTGATCCCAGAGGGAATAAAGTAAGTAGGCTTAGCATGAATACTTCCTCTCTCTCTCTCTCTCTCTCTCTCTCTTTCTTTCTATATATATATATATATATATATATAAATATATATATATATATATATATATATATATATATATATATATATATATATATATATATATATATATATATATATATATATATATATATATATTATTGTTACTAAAAATTACTATACAAAGGACTGGATATTACTTCTAAAACGAATGATAGAATACTATATTTACAAACCAAAATCAGGAATAGTTATTAGATCTGTTACTATGAAAGCATTAGTCCTTCAACCTGATATGTTTTCAAAGAATCATAAACCTCGACAAACATCGATGTAATTTATAAGAATTTAATCTGTAAGATAGTTTGGTAGATCTAATCCTCAGATAAGTAATATCCTCATTGATTCAGAACATATTTGTAATTTAAATCAAACAAAAAAGATGGAAAAGAAGGCATGACCATAAACTGGTTTTCCATGTTGGTTGTTCGAGTTCAGAGGTCAACACCAGACTATTATTCTTTCACCCTGCCAATCTTACGGGTCTCCTTTTGGAAAGGGAACTGATGGCATAAAGCTGGCTTAATCTAAATCGATCAACCAACAAATTTGACGATAGTATAAAATGCGATAAAAGAGCATCGAAACGTTAGGTTAACAGAAAGCTGCGCACAAATCACGAGTTTCAACTGAGCTCTTTGCAAAACTGTGTTGCACTACTCATCACCACGATCCTGTCTTCATCCTTGCTACAATAGTTACATGAAAGTGTTATTTTACGATATTAAATTTACTGCAAACACACCGTGTGCAAAAAGTGTGTGGGGCGTGTGTGTGTGTGTAAAAATGAGAGAGAGAGAGAGAGAGAGAGAGAGAGAGAGAGAGAAATGAGAGAGAGAGAACTACATTTGAAGGATAATGAAAACAAAGCATATATAACGCCCTGAATGAATCAAAAACTATGATAACAATGATTTCAGAGGAATTTCCATTCAATTGCTTGGACTCACCTGATAGCAAAATTTAATCAATGAGTCTTTTGTTTGATGGAAAGTTTTGTTGCAGTGCTCAATTAATACGCCAGAAGGTTGCACAAACTCTTTGACAACAGATGAAGAGGCTGAAAATTTCATCATAGTTGAATGAATTACTGCTCAGACACTGAAATACTTTCTATAGATACTGCATTAGCATAATTGATTTTCTCTCTCTCTCTCTCTCTCTCTCTCTCTCTTCTCTCTCTCTCTCTCTGCTGAGTTTGGATGGTTCAGCATTTGTTATGGTTCTGTTAATTCAGGCTGGCCAAAGAACTGGAAAATGTGTACACTCCCGGATGATATTTGTTCGTTCTTATACTTTAAAACGATTTAGTTAGTCAAATGTTAGTATATTTCTTCAACATTTCAAATTATTTAGCAACACTTGATCTGTTAATTATACAAATGCCAATCAGTGCTAAGGATTCTACACTTTCTCATCCTCCATCTTCTGTTACATTAACTTCCTCAAATATCTATATGAAAAAGTTTCCATGAACTATAATACTGTCGCATGAGTATAACGATAGCTTCCTCAGATATAATTTCACAGAATTAAGTAAGTGAAACATGACATTGTATACGATAAAACTCCAAGATATCCTGAAATAAAATGAAGAATCAGACAACAGACCGATATTAAACCAAATTCACCCAAATTCTAACTAAATTTATTTCAGCTGTAGAGCCATATACAAATATTACAATAAAATAATGTTATATACAAATATATTCTAAATAAAATAAAATATTTATAAATTACCAAACATAGAAACAAAGCTTTAAGACCACTTTAAGAAATAATGATTTTTAAAACTATCACTGTTACAAAATTTCACAAAAGAGGTAGAATAAAGATTTAAGAAAAACGATCATAATGATATAGGATATACTGTAGGAGTGTTAATATACAACAAATACATTTCATCAAAGACCTAATCACCTCTTTTCATCAGTATAATTCATTTATAGTATTACTTAGCAATGTCTGAAGATTATAAATAATGATACTGCTTGATAGTACATCATTATTTGATCTTCTCATGATTAACATTAATAATTTCATCTGTCTGAAACTGAAGGAAATGTCATCCTCCTGATTTAATATCACTACAATTTGCTTAAAATAAAAGTTAAAGCCCTAAATAGTAATCAATATTCTAGTTCTTACATCAAGACTCATCAGAACTAGTTTCAGAAAATAAAAATTATCTGTAATAACACACTGTATGCTGTCAGGATATTATTTGAACAATTTACAGACCGGTGTCTGTCAGCACCAATGACGTGCTAACAAAACTGTTGTATGAGAGAGACATACGCACGCCACCACATCAAACATGAACAGCAAGCCTTGTCAAAATCGTATGATTTTGTATGTTACAATTACGTAACGCAATTCTTTCATTTTGACATGATCTATACGTCAGCTCAAAATCACACGATAAACTATCTTGAGCTATTCAAAATAATGCAACTTTCTCTTTACTCGTCAAAGAACTATATATATGGTATATATATATATATATATATATATATATATACAGTATATATATGATATATATATATGCATTTTTGTCGATAAAACTTACTTTTTGCATCATTTCTATATAAACATCAGCATGTTCCACACACTAAGTACTTCGCCTTAAAGCCTACACTTTAGCAGCAATTTTGGTGTTTCTCTCAACAAGTAAGATATGTAGCTTGTAACTGGCTGTCTAGATTTTTTTTGTGCAAAATTACGTGGACTCTATACTCAGAATCAAGACCTTTCTCTGCCATGTCTTCCATTCTAATAAAGGCTGTCCTTGGAGAGTAATCCCACTGCTATATGCAGGTAGATAGTGTCCGTCTTCTTCAAACGTGCAAGGACTGTTGAATACTAGAAACCGTTAATGCTTCTATGGCGGCAGAGGTATCGAAGCAGTAGAAAAATTCGTTTTTTTAAGATAAACGAAACATTAACAGATTTAAATGAAACTGAAGATTCAGAACATTTCAAAGCTAACGAGTGTCTGATGCAAAATGTTTAATAAATTGAATGATACCTGATCAGCACTGTCATCCTGAACTTATTTGCTAAAATTTATTTTGCCTGTGCTAAGTAAGAAAATTTTTGATAAATCTTACGCAGAAGCTTTAGCTGCTGTCTCCCCAAAATCTATAGATTCTATAGCTTTTATGTCGATGTAGTATCTTTGCAGATGAGCGCAAGCTTTGTAATACAGCTCCTGGTCCAAAGAGCGGTATATCTGCAGACTGCAATAACCACAGACCAATTTCTCTTCTCTCTGTGCTCTCCAAAGTTGCAGAAAAACTTATTTTTGAGCCACTGTATAAGTATGAGGAATATAAAGGATTGTTAGATGACAGTCACTACACATATAGGAAGCAGTTAGGTACATGCGATGCTCTTGTAGAGCTGATAAGCCATTTGCAAGAGAACATTGATAAGGGCTTAGAGATATTAGTGCTGTTTTCGACTTACTAAATCACACGCCACTTATTTATAAACTTTAGGATCTTGGAGGGTGGATATGTTTCAGGATTACGCCTAAAATCACTGGTACAGGTAAGCAACAGTATGTAGCTGTTGATGGGATCTTTAGTAAACCATGGCCTATTGTATTTGGAGTTCCACAGGGTAGTGTTATTTTTCGTGTTACACAAGTGATATGGTTGTTGGCCTAGAAAACAAGGTTGTCCAGTATGCCGATATGCAACACTTGTGGTGTAGTAAGCTCCACTTATGAGAAATGAATGTGCCCTTAGTCTCAATCATGACATGGAGTGGATTAGTGAATGGTGTAGTCGGTGGGGTATGAGGCTGAACTCCAGTAAAACAAAACACCATTGATTAGTAGATCTTGTACTGATTTTCCACCCCATCCTCCACTTCAAGTGGATGGGACTCTGTTCAATGAGTCTGAAGCTTTTGACTCACATCATAATTTTGAGAAACATTTAATGAAAGTGTCAGCCTGTAGTTGCACATATGTAAGGCCTCATATATGTATAACAGTGTTCCAGAGGTCCTTTATTCCTTACACCTTTGGACTGTGGAACAGCCTCCCTGAGGATGTTGTGCTATTGAACCTCAAAGTTCAAGCGAAGATGAAATGCATCACTACTCTAAAACAGTTCTCCTTGTACTTTTTACTTACATTTTTATCTATTTATCTATTAATTTGTTAATTTATCTTTTTTCTAATAACTGAATAATTCTTTCTGCATTTCCTATTACCCTCTGTTACTTTTTCCAAATGAACGCCATATTTGGGAAACTTGAATTTCAAGTCAATGACCTCAGGCTTGTTCCATATGAATAGAGTCATTCTTCTGAATAATAATAATAATAATAATAATAATAATAATAATAATAATAATAATAATAATAATGATAATAATAATAATGAGATAAAAGCATTCAGACCTTACCTATCGACGTAAATTTCTTATAGCTTATGAAAACAAGGAAAAGTACACACAATAGTAATCAAACATTCATTTCCTAACACATTCACAGTCAACAAAAACTCTGCTGGAATAGTTCGTCATAGGAAACACGAAGAGGATGGGAAATCTTTGAATGGGTTTACCAGTTACTTTACAAACATGACTTGTCTTACAATAGTTTGAAGTATGTCTTAACTTGTAATGAAAATCGACTTTAATTCAGGTAGTGACTCCAAAATTTTCTCTCGTTGGTGTTATGAACAAGGAGCTACTTACTGGCTTCTACTTTCTACAGAGAATTCTTATAGTTTAGATGGTGGAGCAAGCTTCTCTAGTCAGTTTGCTTGCTGCTGAACCATGGTTTAGCAGCCAGGCTGTGTACCACAAAGTTCTCACAGCAACATTCCTGACAGTGCTCAGGACACTCCAGCTGTATTAATGCTCTTGGATCATGTTGGGACCATCCACTCATAACTACTGCAGTTAACCGTGTGTTTACTTGAGATGAATCAGAACCTCTAATAGCACTAATGTTGGTTAAAACTTAAAAAGCTTTCCTCATACTAGTGACCATGGAACAACCTGGCAGGTCAGTAAAAAAATTTTACATCATCCATGCCTACCCAAAGAAGAGTTTCATTATGACATCTCGCCTGGCTTGCTCCAAGATAGAGTATAAGGTCATCCTCCCCTAAACTGGTAGGACCTGAGCTAGGTTTTCATATCAAACTGTGCAATTCATGTACTAACTATAAGCCACACTTCATCATATGGTGGATCCAACACAGTTTTCATATCTAACTCTGGCAATTAACAGATCAATTACAGCTGTGCTCACACTGCAAGATGATTAAGTGAGAACCTTATCATATGTCCAACTTCCTTGATGGAAACAGCAGACTGTCAGTTAGAGCACCACCCAAAAGTGACACTTCAAAGCCGCCACCACTCTGGCATTCCTCAACCCTTAGGCCAGGCTGGCACTCACAACAGATGCAAGAAATGCCACATTGGGCACTGTAAGAGAACAACTGATCTATGGAACAACTCAACATTAATGCTTCATCAAAAGACTACTATCTCTGTGGAAAGAAAGTATAAATACCTTGGGTAGAGACTCAATATACACTTACAGACACTTACCACCATCCTAAATAATCACTTTAGTCACCATACGCACTCTAATCAAATATCAAGATGCATACTCTGCCTGTAACATCCTCTGTGACAAAGCACAGACCTCCAGCGTCTTTAGTGCACATTTAGGAGATATTATTCACTCTTCATCCAAGCATTCCCACCACTCTGGGAGAAACTATAGAAATTCATCTGGAACAGAGGAAATTACTTGAGATCACGTCAGTGCTTAAAGCACCCAACAAATGTAAAATTAGCTGACACGATGATTCTGGTCAGCATTTCTCGACCTAGACAACACTCCCAGTTACTTGCATGTTGTCATTGTTGGACCCCCACTCATCCAAATAATAGCACCTTCATGGTGAAGGAACACCACATAATGGGCAAAGGCACAATTATGTTGGCGAAGCACACAAGCCGGGAGGCACACCTCAAAAGTTAGTCATTGTTGCAATGTTCCCAGTGATGAAGTATCTGAGAAAGGACCAGCATTCATCTCCAATGTATAGGTCTCCCTTGACAAATGAATGAAGTTGAAAATTCATTGGACCACTGGCTGCATTCCAGCCACCAGTGGCAGGGCAGAAAGAACCCTCCAATCTCTCAAGATCATCTGCATTACTGGATGTGACAGACCAGACTGGAAGTCACCATTTCTCTGGGTCCTCCTCAAATTATGCACGACACCTGGGGAAATTATATTCTGCAAAACCATATGCATTCCATAAGATTTCTTGTGCTGTCAGCCTGCCAGCAAACAGAAATAAGGCTTCCACATGACTTTGCACAAAATTGAAAAGGGCTACCCAAGTACACACAATGAAAGGGTACAAAGAAAACACTACAACTCACTTTATCTACATACATGTTGGATTCCATTCCTCTGGATAATGCCCACACCTCCCATCCATTGCCTGGATTTGAGACTCTACCCTATACCAGAAACATACAAAGATGCTTAAACAGTTACATAAGTACTCGGACTGAGTCCTTGATTTGCTAAACCAGCATACATTGAAGATGACTTGATTACCCCAATCAATCTATGCAGTCTGGTCAAATCTGACAGCAAGATAAACTCCACTCTATAAAGATATTTAAATGTAGAGAACAACTTGGTACCTTATCAGCAACCCAAAAGCCAACCACTACAACGATGTGGAATGGTTATCTGTACGTCATTTCACAAAGTATTGTTTGTGCAATGAGTCCTTCACTTTTCACTTAGTATTTATCAGCTTCAGAATGGTATTTATTTTGAACAGATATCTGTATCCAGATTCCAGTTATATTACATTCTTAGTTTATAACTAATTTTTTTCTTTTCACAACCTAGTACCCTATCACCACCAAAAGGCAATTCAGCCAAGTATGATGTGGAATGGTTGTATATTCCATTGTTAAAGATATCCTCATATATATATATATATATATATACATATATTGTTGTTGAGCAGAGAGTTATATATATATATATATATATATATATATATATATTATTACATATATAATCTAATAAGCAGTTGTGCACAGCGCGCTTCCCCCAATCTAATTTACCCTTTGTTTATTGAGAACTGCATTGGCCGATGGTATTTGACTCAGAAATCAGAGTAATGGTTATCAAATATCTATCTGTCCTTTCTTTACCTGGAACAGACATTGAGACACATTGATAAAAGGGGCAAGGAGAGGAACTGATGCTACTTCTGAGAAGCCAGCTCAACTAAGCTTCAAAACGGCCTTCTAGTTACAAATGGTTGCCTGAATTGTCTTACTCCAACAGAAATCCTGGGAAGAGGCAGATCACCTAACACACCTGGCCAGTGATTAATCGCTGTGATGACTGTTCACTCCCTGCACACATGCCTGACAAGGAGGCTAGAAGGGTAGTTAAGAGTTAGTTCCAAAAGTGAGTCGTAGAGACAGTCACATATCGCGGGCGGAAGATGCACCTGCTGAGACCTTTTTCCTGGTCAGACTCCAGACTCCAGTCATCCTCGAGGGACAGCATGCATTGTTGGTGATCGCCCCTCGTCCTTCTTCATCAGAGACCTGAGTCCCCTAAGGTAAAGTGCGAGTGAAGACTTTTCAGTCATGACAGTTTGCCCTTTAGAAAGTTTGGAGTACCAGTATTTACTTCCGTCCTGCAGTTAGTTTGATCTAGGTGCCATATCAATGTCCTGTGTCATAAATAATATCTATTCCTTGAGTCTTGCACCCTCTGCACAACTCGAGCTGCATCTGTGTTATATTGTTCCTTTACTGGCGTGTAATGTGTAAATCTCTTCTTGGTAGAGGGACCATTTGTGGATCTATCTTGACTGTGCCTTGCCTTTATTCAAGACTCCAGTAGAGGGATCTTCAGGCGTTGGTGTAAGCCCTTATCAATCACTTATCCATTTTCCCTCAAATGCTTCAGAACATAATTCTTTGTGACTATCCTATACATGCACATTTCATAAAGAGGTTTCAGCCCTCAAATTTCTCCCCTTTTCTTATTTTTTTAAGGATTTCCTATGTAAGTCAGAACTCCAAGGCTAATTTAAAGAAGTCTGTTACTTAGCCTGTAGAATATATAAACCCAGGAAATACAGAAAAATTTATATATATAATTATGTGAATGTTGAAAAAGAACTGCAGCAGTGAGGTATGAGCACATGCACATTTCTCATTTTTTCCTCTTCTGAAGTGGAGTCAAACTTCCAGTAGTTAAAATTGTGCCACCAAACCTAGGTTAGCTTATTTCATCAGGTTTGGCAAGAAGTGTTTGGGAATCATGTACATGATTGCATTACAATGGCAAGATGAACTTAGGAACTTCTTTTAGTAAAGATTATGATCTTTCCCATATATTTCAACATCCAGTTTTATAGTGTCTCCATGAACTGACCAGATAAGCACATTGCCCCAACACAAAGCTCAAACACTAAGAACAGATGGCAGAAATGTAGTTAGAGTAGTTTTCAATCCTGGACATTATTATCATCAGCCTTTTCTCTGGAATGAAATGGTTTCTACAAAAAAATGCTACCAAAAAGTATTTTGACTCACAGTACATAAGACAGTGTTTCATTTTTTGCATCATTACTTTTTTCAAAACAGCACGGGCCACAGAAATCTCATTCTGTAGATGTAAACTTATTAACACACACATTAGAACAAGTAGTCCTCCAATGTTTTATCATTCACCAGGTAATAAGAAATATTTCAGCATAACCATGTTATAATTTTATATAAATAGCTGCAGAGAGAGAAACGTCACTGTAATTTAATGATCCTATAACAAAGTAGCTCAATCACAGTTTTACAGATGTAATCCATTTCACATTTCACACTGAGATACAGCAGATCAAGAAAATCTTAATAAGCCAAAAGAGGTATACGCCTTTTAAAAAGAAATTATTCTCAGATAATAAAGCCAGGCCCCACTCATTCGTATAAGCACTTAAAGCTGCTACAACACTGGTCTGAGGTTAACTGAACCAGGTTTTTTGACCATCTCAAATCAGAAACACCCTGTTTGGGACTCACTTTCAGCTTAAAATACATTCACCTTTGTAGCATTTATTTTCTAAAATTATTTGTGTTATAAACCTGCTAATACTGGAATAGCTTTAGAAGAATTATAGATTGAACAATATGATAAAATTATCAGACGACTGAGCAATCACAAATGCAGAGGGAATCTGAAGATTTGTGTCAATGAATGTTGAATTTAGAAAAATATGAAGATAGAGTAAAACATAAACTTGATAGATGAATGACACCAAAAGAATAATTGCTTATATGCATAAGAGTCTATTGCTATACCATTATGACCAAAATCACGAATAAAAAGGCTGGCTATAATTTAAATTCAGTGATGCTGAAAGTTTAATACAGTATGTCCCTGGGACAGCGTGGTATTTAGATTCCATGCTAACACCAGTCATTTATGCCAAATATCATTCCAACTGATCACTATCAAATCAATTCGTTTTGACTTAGTACAATGTTCACTTTATCAAATTCCTGAATTCTTCCAACAAGGTTGTGTCATCATTCTTATATTGTAACTATTTCGTCAAATAACTTTCTTTTTCCATTAAATTTTCCATTTTCATATATTGAAAGTCTAGTCTATTTGTTGACAAAGTACAAACTTTAATGACTTAACAATTAACACTGTGCACCTTAAATATGTAGCTAGATAGGTCCTTCTATTTATAGTCACAGTTTTGTAAAATGTTGAAAAATTCACTTACTTCGATTATAAAGAAAAATTGAACTCGTCTGATAATCATAGAAAATATGAAATAATTCTATGTTTAATTTTTTGTCACTGAAATTGAACTATTTTTTCCAGTCCAATTTCTCCTCCTGCAACTTTTAATTATAACCTAGTTAAGATCTAACTTAATTTCATGCTTTATCTGATAATTAGGAGTTCACGTGTAACAGTATCCTGATTTTCACATCAGAGCACGAAGAAGATTGTTTAATTGTAAAGTTTTATTCATCTGGTAATTTTGGGTAAACTATACAGTGCTTGATCATTTATTACATCATCTTTGATAGATTTTGAGAGCAAGAGGCATTCTAAAAATATGGATATCCGTAAATAAGCAAAACGTTCAAATAATTACATATGTAAAATGACCGAAATAGTAACGTGAGTACTGTTCTTTCAAAATTTGGAATTCTCCTCGTATTAGAAATGAAAGAAACCTCAGCAATGAAATGAATGCTCATGATAAGAACTACTGTGATACCTCTTGTTGTTGTGGTAATACAAAATTTAAAAAGAAAAATGTTTTTAGCATTTTTTTTAAATTTTACATTGTAGGTTTGGTAAAATTAAAATTTTGTTACCCATCTCTATTTACAAGGTTCCAGCTTCTTTTCTTATTTCATACAATTTTAGTTTTGTCACATAACTAAATCTGGCAATAAGACAACATGTTAAGACTCCTGGCATATGCAGAAAGGTTCATGAATGAAGAAAAAGGGTTTTAGCGCAGTCTTCCCAAAAACAAATACAAATCACAAAAATTGACTGAGTACTAAATTGAGAGCCCTTCCACTAGTTGGTTGTAAGTATCGTTTGCCAATGTTTTACGTAGGCCTATCTATTAATGGACTTCTAGGTTTTGGTTGTTGGCTTCCTGACTCATGCTAAAAATTTATAGCGCTTATGGTATGTCAGTAGGTTTTGTTTTAGAAGACACTCAGAGAGTACAGAAATCACAAAACACTGAATATTCTACAATATAACAAATACCTGAATCCTCGAGATGTAAGTGTCTCTGTAGCCAACGTACATCATTGGAAAGAACCAAGACAGCTAGGAAGCATGCAGCTAGCAGCTGGAAAATTAACTAGCAACATAAATAAATTAGCAAAACTGTACCTATGAATCTAATGGTCTTGCGGGCAAATGAATAAAAAGCGCTGTACCTGCTGTCTCACAATCGAGGATAAGGGTTTACAAGCACTGGCCAGTCTAACAAGTCGTCAAAATGGCAACCAAAACAGCCAGAAATATTAGAATCAACAGTCTCTAAATCAGAATAATGAAAATTGTAACCTTGGCAAAATTCGGTGCTTTACACCGCATTTTTCGAAGGATAAAGCCATTTTTCTACAGTTCTGATCCTGATGGGAGTAGTTCAGATCAGTCATTGTTTATATTACACTGTCTTTCAAACGATTGTGTGCTGCGTAAAAGGTCATCAAAACCTTTGATGTCAAAAGTCAGCGAAAGAATGTTTGAATATTGTTTCCAACAAGTTTTATATCTATCGAAGGAAAATGGTCTAATATTTAGTACCACGCTAGATTACATTTCTAAAAAGATATCCATTTTTAAAATCTTTTAAGTAACTTGAAATTGGATGTTTTTCTTTTTCATATTTTACCTGTAGTAACTTGTTCGAATTAACTTTCGCGCAGTTTGAAGGGTAATATGATAGAATCTGTGGAGGTCTGAAAGGTATGAGTGCACAATCAAAAAGGAAAAGAATCTGCCGAAGTTCAGCATCACCATGCAGCCTATACACTGATCTGTCTGGGTAATCCATTACGCCATAATCCGGAACTGGGATTTGGGGTGCAGAGTGAAGTCACTTACGTCAACTGATTCTAACCTCCATGACCTCTTGAAATCATGGCTCGTTGTTCAGAGTTTATGGAAATAAAAATACAAGTTCTGAACTCCCGCTGTGGTGCATATAAAGCTTAGTTTCCCAACCTCATTCACACTTAAGTCTTATTCAAGGCACGGCCGACGCCAGGTTTCTCCCTCGCCTGCAGCTCATGCGGGGTAAGGAGAGGAATAATGCTCATTCCAGTTGATCACCCTAGACAGGGTTTACCAGGATTCAAGCATAGGTCATGGTTGGTGGCGATATTTAAATGAGATCATCAGCAATAATTGAGTTGATTAAGGGTTTCTATTTCTCTTCCCAACAAGAGAGAGAGAGAGAGAGAGAGAGAGAGAGAGAGGAGAGAGAGAGAGAGAGAGAGAGAGAGAGAGAGAGAGAGTACACGGATAAAATGGTTATAGGAAATACATCAACTGAATAAAAGCCAGAATATAAGGCTTGTACAGATATTTTGATAGAAATTCAGCAATTATAGCTGAACAAAAGATTAAAGTGACCAAGTAAATGAAAACTGGCAATATATCACCATTTCGGGGAGTCGGATAACAGATCAAAATAAAATAATCTGATGTGCAACAGCAGGGGATTTTTAAAAATGATTCTACTAGGTATTATTATGAAAAACATGGTATGGAAACAGGATACGATTCACTTGTTGATTCCGTCTATAGAAAAATAAGCGGCGTCTGCTGCTATCTGACATATATGGCATTTCTCATAAGATAGGCAACATTTGCCCTTTTCATTCAATGGCAGTTATTGAATATTCCCGATCCTTTGAATGAAACTGTAATGAAAGATCACTGTAAAAGCATATAGCATCTTGCTGATATACCTTATACCTTATGAAAGGCAAGACTCGTGCAAATACCAGACAAGATCTCTTTAAAACGCTGAGACATTAACTTTGTTTTGCCTTGGCGACAAGATAATTTTAAATTGTGCCGGTATTTCTATAATGTAATATATATGTGTGTGCAGTACAATTCTTCAACCAACATAGTATTTAAAGAAAATACTAACGGCTGTATCTATTAATTTTTATCATGTGAGTAGCGAATAATCTTAACCTCAGTGCAGAAACCCTATAACATATTCTGTTTGATGTATCGAAACAAGACTGATTGGCAGTGTATCGAATTCTCCTACAGATACTTTGCCAATCACCTCCATTATGCATGCACTTTAGAGCTTTCCAGTAACTTTTTCAGTCTGTCCATCAAACACTTTCTAGGTTTTCCTCACCTCATCCCTCCTAACATTTCCAAATGATACTCGCTTTCCATCCAACTCTCATCTGTTCATTTTCTCTGCGTGACTAAATCATCTAAACGCTTTTCCTCTTCTACATGACCACTCTTTCTAACACTTCCTTTTTCATTATAAAAAATGTATCAAACACCCTTCCTTTTTCCACATGACCGAACTGGCTCAAACACTTCCTTTTTCCGAATAAAACCACTGCCTCAAGCACTGCTCCTTTTTCCACAAAACCACTATATCAAACACTCTTCCTATTTCCACATGATCAAACCATGTCAAACAATTGTCCTTTTTCCACATTTCCAAACTGTCTCAAATACTTTCCACATTTCCAAACTGTCTCAAACAATTCTTCCTTTTTCCACATAACTACTGTCAAACTTGTCTTTTCTTACAGAACCACTATATCAAATTCTCCCATTTCCACATGACCAAACTCTCTAAAACACCTTCCTATGTCCATATAAACTGTCTCAGACACTCCTTTTTCCACATAACCACTGTGCCAAACACCTTACTTTTTCCACATGATTACTGTCTCAAACGCTACCTTTTCGGACAAACCACTATATCAACACTCGTCCAAGTTTGACATGATCTAACTGTTCCCAAATGATCTTTCCTTTTTCAGCCACAACCACTGCCTCAAACACTATTCATTTCTCAAATAAAAGCACTATATCAAAATGACTTCTTACTATTTCCTGATCATGACCAACCACCAAACACTCTTCTCTTTTTCCAATACAAACCACTGTCTCAAAGTGTTACTGGTACTTTTCCACAAAAACACTACATGAAACACTTCTATTTTCACATGACCAAACTGCTCAAACACTCTCCTTTTTCCATGTAAGCACTGACACTCTTCCAGGTAATCACTGTCTCAAAGACTTTTCCTTCTCAACATGGCCAAACTGTCCTTTTTCTGCATAACCAGTATCTCAAACACTTCCTTTTCCACATTTCCAAACTTTCACAAACACTCTTCATTTTTCCACATGACCAAACTTGTCTCAAACTCTCTCCTTTCTTGTCCATACAGACCAAATTGTCTCAGTATTCTTCCTTTTCCATATGACCAAATTGTCTCAGGCATTTTTCCTTTTCCACATTTAATCAAATTGTCTCAGGCATTCTTCCTTTCCACATGACCAAAATTGTCTCAAACCCTCCTTTTTTCCACATATGACCAAATTGTCTCAGGCATTCTTCCTTTCTTTTCCCACATGACCAAATTGTCTCAGGCATTCTTCCTTTTTCCACACGACCAAATTGTCTCAGGCATTCTTCCTTTTTCCACATGACCAAATTGTCTCAGGCATTCTTCCTTTTTCCACATGACCAAAACTGTTTCAAACTCTTTCTCATGACCAAACTGTCCTGCATTTTTCCTTTTCCCACATGGGCTAATTGATGTCTCAGCACTCTTTCTTTTTCCCACATGACCAAAGTGATTCAGGCATTCTTCCTTTTTCCACATGACCAAACTGCCTTAAACATTTTTCTTTCCTCCACATAACCACTGTCTCCAACACTCTTCCTTTCTCCACATTTCCAGACTGTCTCCAACACTCTTCTTTTCCCACATTTCCAGATTGTATCACTCTTCCTTTCCTAATATAACTGTCCCCAAACATCAGCTATTTGTTTTATGCATTTCGCATAACTCACAATTCTCCTCTTCCACTTCTATGTATTTGTAATAACTAAAAATATATATTTCAACAGTTAGAAATTTATTATTAATCGTAGCATTTCCTGAATTTTTTTATTTGATATACAGGATCATCTTTCAATGAAGGCTCTTGAACCGTATATCAACTAACAAAATGAAATACATGTTCAACTCTTCATCAATTTACAATAATTCTATATTTTTACTCTATTTAGAACTCTTACTAAAAGTAGCTCCTTCACTTCAAGAGTTTGAGACAAGGCCTGAAAAGCGTGGTTGAACGGGAGTGGAAAGATATCCTCCTGATTTGCAGGTCAATGAATTAGTGAGATTCTTCTTCGTGTTTGATCATGAAGTGACGGATGGTGTAAATGATAGATTACAGCATATAATAAGAAAAAAATTTCAGGTTTTAATGAATTTACTTTTTATTAATATTGTCTCTATTTAGACCTCTGTGTGTGTTGCTTTTTTTAAATAATTCAACCGGTTATGTATTCCTAGTTGTGCCCTTTTATGAGCCTCTCTCTCTCTCTCTCTCTTCTCTCTCTCTCTCTGTGTGTGGGATTGCTGCAGACAGCCTATTTTTCCATTATAAACATTTGCAATAGAAATGGGTTATCTTGATGTCGTTGTATTGTGCTTAATTGTTTGAATTATCTTTGTGGCACTGGGTAAATTATATACTGGCTGTCCAAACTTCATTTATTCCTTGAAGTATCGGCAGTAATTAATATTGCAAAGGCGAATGGCCAGAGGCTGTCGTCGTCTTGATTGCTAGCCTTGTCCTGGCATGGACTCGCCTCAGGGCATCCTGTAACTGACAGTCAGAATAGAGTGAAAGAAATAAGCAGGAAAAAATTTCAACATAACAGTGTAATTTAGATTAGTGTCACTGTAAAACGGATCGATACCATTTGGCACTTACTTAGCCGAGGGGAAGAATAGACGAGGCAGGCTAAATACCTTTAATTTAAACCAATTGGTACCCATTAGCAGAGAGATATGGCTCAGCAGCAAGTCCCAGTAAACAGGAGGCCTGTAGATGAAGGGACAAAACTTCTGCGCGGGGCGGGGGAGGTTGGGGATGATGGGATTCATCATTTCAGTCTGGCGGCAAAGAGTTAGCGATGCACTTTAGTCTTCAAATGAGAGATCAAAGAGGCAAAGGAGTTAGCATCAGAAAAGCAGCTACAGAAAAAGCAACACCAAATAACAAGTAAAGAACAATAAATATATAAATAAATAAATAAGAGATATGAAATGCAAACATGAATATAAGAGCATTATATATATATATATATATATATATATGATATATATATATATATATATATATATATATATATATATATATATATATACATACATATATATATATATATATAGATATATATAGCAGAATATATATATATATATAAGTATATATATATATATATATATATATATATATATATTTAAATGACTCACATCAGATTTACCTAGGTATGAGAGGTAGTTATTTTACTCTAGAATAGATAGTCTTGCCTTCAACAAAGACTTGGGTTCGATCCTGACGTGAGTCAGAAGTTCTGTTTTCTGTCTCACACATGACAAAGCTGATTATATACATATACATGCATATATATATATATGTTATATATATAGTATATATATATATAGTTATATATAAATATATATATATATAGAGGAGAGAGATATATATATATATATATATATATATATATATATATATATATATATATACATATATGGTACACACACATATATATATATATATATATATACATATATATGAGTACATAGTATATATATATATATATATATATATATATATATATTTATATATATAGTATATATATACAGAGATGTATAGATATATATATAGATATATATATATATAAAGAAAGAGGATATATATATATATATATATATATATATATATGAGAAAAAGGTATATATATATAAACATGTAAGTATATGTACATAAACTAACACAACTATGGGAATAGAAACAGACTTGACTCATTATCAGATCAAACCCAAGTCTTCAATTGAAATAAAGGACCTTAATGACAAACCCCGGGCAAGCTAACTGCCTCTCATACCAGCATGTTTTCCCCAACTTCCTACCCAGACCACTGACAGCATTTCATCTGAATTATCCTCTGAGTGAATATGAGGTAGTCAGCCAACACTATGCAAGGCAGTTAGGTCTGCCCAGGTAAAGCCTGGTATTGGCACTTAGGTTCCAACTTCTTATGATTTGTGTTTTGATTGGCAATGGTCTTGCTTCTTTTCAGTTGAGTGACTGTCTGATCCATGGAGTCAGAATTAAATATATATATATATATATATATATAGTATATATATATATATATATATATATACATATATATATATATATAAATAGTCTTATGTTGTGGTTTTCTACAATGTAATCTCCCTGTGTATGTGAGTTATAGATAACTGTATGATTTTATTCAGATATGCGTATACTGTAAAAGAGTTAGCGTATAAAATGATTACACCCAATATTTATAAAAGGACTTATGCAGGCAAGAGAGAGACAGAGATTTTGTCTGTTAGGACACAATTTGTTTACCGTATCCAAAACTGCTGAGTAATGCTATCTTACCTTCGATGACTCAATAGTGTACAAGGCATATGGGACTTGATCAAAACACTGTTGGGTGGAAAATTCCATTACGGAAGTTGTCACGTCATTCAGACTCTATATGTTCCATGTTTGTGCATTCTTGTTATATAACTAGAGATTCTTGTCTGAACTATGTAGACGATAAATACACAGCACGTAGTTCCACTTCCTCTCTAATTATCATTTTAAAGAGTTTTGCAATAAAACCTCAATCTGGACCCGTCCATGCACTCATAGGATATCCCCTGCTGCGTCTAAGACGCCTCACAAGGGTCTCTCACCTGAGACCGCGCGTTGATGAAGGAGACAAGTTTCCATTCCTCTCTCTCTCATTGCCCGCCTGGGATTACAAACATCCTGTTTTAACGTAACTGATATTTAGATAGACGATGGTCACTCATATCCTTTAACTGTTTAATTCCTCTTAGTAAGTGTGTCTGGAGTTATCTGAATATGTATTTTATTGCGTGTGTAACGGCGCCTGATTAAACTGAAGCAATTGGTACCAAGGTAGTAAACATAATTATTGGTTTTAGTGTACTAAAATAATATTTACAGTGATCATATGTAAAGATACCTTTCACCTTTTTACTTTTTTTGTGTTATATGTTATGCTTTATCTTAAAGAATCTTTCTTTTGATACATACATGGGTGTGTCTGCTATCACCAATTTTTGTTTATATTTTGATATTTAATTTTTTATGTGATATATTTGTGTCTTTGTATCCAATACTAATATGATTGATTTATTTGCTTTATTTTGTTTAACACTTGGGAATTGAATTTCTTGTTATCTAACACTAAATTACTGAATAATTTTATGATTAATTAGTAAATTTACTTTCTGATTTAATTTTGACTAGATGATTAATCTAGATTTGAATCATCTTATGTCTGTTTTCATAATAATACTTCCTGAGATTAGTTAAATGTGTCATGTATAATCTTGAATTTATAAATAAATTTTTGCATTTAAAATATTATATCAGAGTTTCATTCATTGACCTAAATGAAGAATTTTGATTTGAATTAGATAGAGTGGTATGAGATGTTTTCCTTAAGTAATTGAAGTGAGCTCGAACTGGTGTTTGAAATAATAGAAATATTTGAACTTTATAATGTTAATGGAGTGACGCCTTAGATTTCACCTCACAATCGTTTTAATGAACTTGCGACTGATGGCTGAGGTGTCGATGGTGACTACTGTTGCCTTTAGAGAAATCAGCCAGCCAAAGGTGTGATGAGGGCTCAGTGTCTGGGCTGTTGTGAGGTAAATCTAGTAATTGTTGAATAAATGGTAAGTTTGGTAATCAAATATCAAGCACTCTAGATACCAGGTTTATTTGAAGAACAGACACTGACACTTCATTGCCAATATATATATATGAGCAGTATATATATATATATAGCAGGAGAGAGTTATATATATATAGTTATATATATACTATATATAGTATATATATATATACAGAGTATATATATAGTAGTATATATATATATATATATATATACTATATATATATATATATATATATATATACATATGGCATAGTATATGGAGATAGAGGTGATAGATAGATAGACATACAGCTCCTGCAGAATTATAAGGTCTTCACAGCTGACCCAAAATTGGATCTACTGTGCAGGCAGAGTTGGATGTCACGCGTCTACTGTCTGATCAGCCGCTTATAGATAAACAGTTGTAGGGCTTATTCATATATTGGTACTGATATTGTCCGGGCCAGCGGCCTTATATTTTTCTTTCTAAGGCACGAGACAGTTAAGCGATGTGAGCTAAATCTTGTGCAGTAATGGGTAATTTGAAAATAGGAAAAAATAGGGATCTAATTCTTCACAGATTTCCAATGACTGTCGCAAAGATGGAGTTACATGTTGACGCTTTCATATGAACCGATCAAAGTGCAAAGTGTAGTCAGACCTTAGAAACAGCTTATTATAATTTTGACACAGATATATATAACTAAAATTCTCCTATTTGAATTCATCATCAAGATAGCGAGAGCTGGATTTCCTATAGTTGGTATGGTTAATGACTTGGGGCACAAATAGGCGTTATGGAATTCAATAGCATTGGCGTAAATGAATCTAACATTGTCAACTGATAATTGCCGATGCTCTCTACTTGATAAATTCATCAAACACTTTTTGTGACCATGGTTCAGGGTTATCGACTGTGACTGCTCACATTGTCAGGTTCAATTAAGAAAAGTAAGAGTGATCTAATGACAACTCATGCAATCATTTGAAAAAGCATTTGGCGTTATGGTATGAAAAGGACAGTGAAATTAAAGTGTTACAGTCACCATACCACAAAATCTCAAAACTGGTATAAAAAGGTCTGATTAGGATAGCACTGAGAAGTAAGCCAGTTCATCATTGTTGATCATGGTCGACTTATGGAACGGAGCGCTGATAGAAAGTCTTCGCAGAATGTCACAACAATTCGTAGAAAACCAAACAAATGTTGCAAGAGATGATTACAATCATCCAGGAACACAGCCTGAAGCACTCCTGCCCAAAAGGCCTTAGATATCTTGCAAATTTAACGAACTTGCTAGATATTAGGTGGTGGCAATCCTTGCAGTATCATGGCATCTTGACTCATAGCTGAATCGAGATGGACTGGAACATTCTTTTTTAATGTATATGGCAAAATGTGGTACGTCATCAGCACCCACCACCTGTTGAATTTAAGCAATTGTTAGGAGCCCATCTCCTGGGAAAAAAGTGAGAACTTGTGAGGCGCAAAACAGAATGTTGAAAACTGTATTAGCGACAGTATGACTGAGGCCCCCATTTTCCATCCTGACAACTAAAGAAAGCACTTCGCATGAGGCTCGAAGAAACATCCTCCTAAAAGCGTCAAGGTTATCGCAATATTGTTTCATTTTGCCAATGGAGGAATCAGAATGACAATGGAGACAAACTGTTGAAGAAGAAACAGCGGAAGATGCCGGAAGAAGGAGGTGATGCAAGACGTGGGTGGTTTTGTAGCCCGTAAGCCTCTCGAAAATACTTTCTAGGAACTAAAGAACCAGTTGAGATGACACAAGGATCAAGACTGAGGCAGAACAATGAGTTGATGAAACCTCGACCTGAATTCTTTTGGAGCCTAAAATTGATGGAAAAGATATTTATTTGTTATCATTGCAAATATAATGAAAAAGTTAATACATAATTGTTAACCTATGTACATGTACTGTATATGTGTATTTGAGTGTGAGTTGTATATTATAGTGAAAGATGTTTTTCTGTTTTTAAATCTGAAAGAATATTGGATGGATATAATGTATAAATGAATATGGTTTAACAAGTGCTTTATTTTCAAAAGAATTAACTCAGAATTTTAAGATTACAAAAGAGTCACTGAGGAACAGATATAGCATTTTCCCATTTAATAGGGTAATTAATTATTTTCTTTATTTGCATATGTAAATTTAGATCAGCCTGTTTTTTTCTAGGTTTAATGATTTACTTTTTAAGAGTCAGTCTTCAGCAAGATAAAGCTATTGTTTTGAATGGGTATTTGTTTACGTTGTTTTGAACCTTTATTGTCCGTTATTCCTGGTCATTTTTAGCGCTTAATGCAAAGCGCTTAATTTAACATTATTCAGCGGGAGAAAGTGCCCTTCCGTCATTTATATTATCGAAATATCGTTTTTAACGAGTGTTTTTCTGTTTTTACGAGTGTTGATGAACGCTCTCTAGTGATGTTCAATGTCGGAGCTCGGCCTGAGTTAGTTCGGGCTATATAGCACTCCCCATACTGTTCCTGAACAGCTGATTGATTTGAATTTGCTGACGAATGTTTGGCAGCTTTTGGACAACGTTACTGGATCTTCTCTGACCGGTTGTTCGCAGGTCCTTCTTGTCATCTGCGACTCGAGTGTTTCCTGCCTCGACCTGCAACTCGGGTCCTTCATATGAGACTCGCAGGTACTCCTGTCACCTACGACTTGAGTGTTTCCGGTTTTTCCCTGTTGAGGAGGATTCCCAGGGAATTGGTGCCGTCGCTTTCTCCCGGCACTGATGGGATTTCGCAGGCTGTTTCTGCCCTGATCAGCTGTTTTCTGCTGTCAGTCTGAGCTTGCTAGCTCGTGACACGATCTGTTAGAGGCAGCGACACCAGGTGAGACTAAGTATCCTGAACGGCAGATCACCTTCCCTTGTGTGGATGCTCTTGCGTTCATGACCCGCCCCGATAGCTGAATTGGCGATTTGATCACGGCCCTGAATTGTTTCTCCCGCCGCCTCCACCGGATGTGAGAAAACTATATAGCAGTTGGATTATTTAAGTGTATATATATGTATGTTTTGTCATGTTTTGGTATGACTTTATAACGTCACCCGACGGTCATAACATTGTAGATAAGGTATCATTTATTTAGCTTTTTTGTGGCAATAGGTAGGGATTATTATTGTTTTCTTTGTTTTATTTTCTCTGCCTTTCCTTCTTCCTTCGGATTTAGCATTGATAGTTTTTTGTCTGGCCAGCAAATGTTGGATCCAAACAAGTTATTTATTGATAATTGTCATTTCCTCCTTATTATTTATCTTTCCTTGATAGGGTTTAGTTTTCTTAGTTTTAATCCAGATTCTATGATCGGTATTTGTCCTTCCCTGGTTGTCAGGGTTCTTCTAAGTATTGATTATATCCCAATGGGCACATTAAATTTAGATTGTTGGCACAACATATGAGTTTTCGAGCGTTTGTTTCATTGACCTTATAATATTACATTTATTACTGACAACAATTCTATATACTAAGAATTGTAATAACAACCCTGGAGGGTTGTAAACATATTTATATACAGAGCTTGGGCAGAGGAGAGCAAGTAGATCAGTGTGACGTCACGTTTCTTAACCCATCTCTCCTTACCCCCGTTAATCCTGCGCATGAGAAGACCTTGTATTCTCTAGACCTTGCATAGATAGAGGCAAGAGGATAAAGGATGAACTAATAGTAAAAAATAAAATAAAATAAAAAATAAAAACAGAGAAAATACATGAATAAATAGAAAAATGAATAAGTAAATGAGTAACTGAATATTAACAGTACCAGGTCAGCGGCAACCCGAAAGAGATGCACTTATTAATGGAGCTATGTTTACGTTGGGGGTAGGTAGGGACAAAGGAACGCTGAAAATGTGTTAGTGTTTTCAGTGATGTACTG
>NC_089763.1:60555546-60580546 GCF_040412425.1 Macrobrachium rosenbergii | reverse complement strand
TCTTATAAATATTTAGGTTTTAATATTGGATTTAAATATAATTATGAACATATAGACTATGTAAAAAATTTGTGTATTAGTAGATTCTAAACTTCCAGAGTATTATGTAAATTGTGAAAGGGAATTGGTATCCCATTGTTAAGAATGATATATTTGACAACCATACGGTCAATTATTGATTATTCTGCTCCACTTCTGGCGTTGTTTCCTAACAAAAAGATAAGGCAATTGGAACTCATTCAAAATGAGGCATTAAGGGTTGTCTTGGGTTGTCCAAAACTACTGTATTGAAGTACGAGAATGGAAACAAATATGCCGTGTGTGATAGAATAAAAGAAATAACAATGATGTGTAATGAGAATGATTAGAGAGGAAAAGTACTTTCTGCAATATATATTATGGAATTGATAAATCAAAATCAATGTATACACTAAAAGTTACTTCAAAATCTGAAGGATACAATTTTGAGTCCGTTATGTGACTTATTTGAAGAAAAATTATCTATATGTCCTTGAGCTTGAAAATAAGTATAGATATAGAAAAATCTGGATTATAAAAAGAGAGTATGATACAGTTGAATAAAATATTATTTTTTAGAAAAAATTAATAAATGTAAAAGATTAATTCTGTTCATATGTATTGTGATGGATCGGTTAGTGAACATGGTGCTGGATGTGTTTATGATGAAAATGGAAAATGTGAGTTAAAAAAAGAAATTTTTAAAATAGAAGGAACAAATTGTAGCACTGTTTCTGAATTATGTGCAATATATGAAGGATTAAAAGTAGTTTTGATATTAGGAAAGATATTTATTTTGTAGACAGTCAAAGTGCATTAAAATCATTGAAGGTTACAAACTCTCGTTATAAATCTGTTGTAAATAAACGTAGAAATTTGGTTTATAATATTCATTTAAATAATAATAAAGTTGAATTTATATGGATGCCTTCCCATGTAAATATATATTATAATGATATACAGATAATTAGCTAAACAGGGGTATAATATGAAAGTGATATTTTTGAATTAATAGTCTTAATAATATTAAAATATATAAGATCAGTTAGAAATCAAATGAGCTATTGAACTATTAAGCTATTACCGGTAGTTGTTTATATCATTATTTCAGTGGCCCTGAATGAACAAATGTAACTTAAGGAAAATGACCACTTTGTTTGATAGTTGCTGCGAGACTTAGATTGATATAAGTATTATTTTGGGAATTTAATAAAAGACAAAAATACCTTGTAAATTTTGTAAACAAGACAAAGTTTGTTATCATTACATTGCGGAATGTAAGAATTTGATGAATCAGAAATGATTCCATTGCAGATCTGTATGAACAAATATGTTTTGAAATTAATAATAATAAAATAACTGGATTTTGCAAAAATGTAAGGGAAACCATATTGTATTTTTAAAATAGAATAACTGGTTAGCTAGAAGTGAAGACAGAAACACTATACTCATTTTGACAAATTATCAACAGGTCTCTTGGAATTTGAATTGAATTATATATGTATATATATATATATATATATATATATATATATATATATATATATATACATGTGTGTGTGTGTGTGTATATATATATATATATAGTATATATATATATATATATATATAGTTAAGAGTATATATATAGTTATATATATATATATATATATCAAAATTTAGGTGACTTTCAAAAGAATTATGTAAGGATCTAGTAGTAGTGTTCACAGATGGAAGGGGTGAGGAAATGTGCCTGACGGTAGCTAGATTGATGAGCAGACAGAAGCTTCTGGTTACATCACGGGAAGCGCACATATGGTCGTGACGCCTGTCACGAGTGGAATGGGCGTGGTGCAGCAGACATCTTCCCATGACATGGCTGAGAGGGGGACTGAGTCATGATCTGGTTCCAGGATACCCAGTTGTTTTAGTGATCAAAAGAACATAAATGCAGTGAAGATACGTTATTTGGCGACATAGTCGAAAATAAACTGCGAACATGCTTCGCACTTCTTATATGCTGCAGTGAATCTATCGATGTCTACATACGAAAGTTGAACATTTTTCAGCTTGATTATGTATGTTATTCTCAAGTTTCAATTGTTAATATAAAGAATTCTTGTACTCTTTGTTATTGCTGAGTGGCACAATATGAAATGGTATTGATTCTGACACATGATATTTGTCAGGGTTCGTATGACTACGCTTGCTTGTAGATCGCTGTATTGCTTGGCAATTAATGACTCATACAGTTTGCAACAATGCTAAGCGTCTTGTTACAGGTGACCCTCCATTCATAACAGGCTTGCAGAGTTACCTGTTAAAACTTGTTAATAAGGTTTCCTATGACAGTGTCTCATTTCATTAGGCCTTGTAAAGACAGGCAGGTGACCACAGAACATTCATATGAAGGTGAGATGCTACATTCTATTTAAATAGATACTAACAGGAAGATGTTTCTAATTGTATGGTTAATATATACATATTACACACACACACACATTACACATATATATAGAGAGTAGAGAGCATATATATATATATATAGCAGCATATATATATAAATGTATAGCATATATATAGGCTCGTACTTGAGCTCAGCTTTACAGATATATTTAGTTCATATCAATAAATATGACTGAGTACTCTAGTAAAATAGCATCCTTTTATGCTTCTATTAATCAGTGTGAAAAAATCAAACTAGCTAAAGTAATAACTGTGTACTTGGTACACACGTATTAATATATATATATATATATATATATATATATATATATATATATATATATATATATACATACACATATATAAATAAATATATATATATATATATATATATATATATATATATATATATATATATATATATATATATATATATATATATATATAAAATGTTATATATATTACATATATTTATATATATATAATGTATATATATAGTATATATATATATAGTATATATATATATATATAGCAGTATATATGAGCAGAGTATACATATATATATTATAGTTTGATGTAAAAATGCTACCTGGTTATTACATAATAACATAGAATTAAAAATAGCCTAGCCAGCCAGATTTTATTATGGGCCTGTTAGCCATGATTTGAGAGTTGTGAATATTCTGAAAAGCATAGTCACAATAAATAACCAGCTTATTAACAGTGTGAGGTGTCGTCAATAAACAAGAAGACAGAGTAAATGAGTCAACAATTTTCTTACGTACTTGTTTCAGCAAGGAATAAATATGCTTGTCACTGTTTATGCACACACAGGCCTATCACTGGTGGTTAATGAATGACACACTTGACCATGTAATTGAGCTTGAATTAAAATTCTACTAGAATTACAATATTATTGCTTGAAAACAACACAAAATTTACTACTTGAGCAATATAATCAGTACTAAACATGTGTCTATTTCATCAAGAAGAACAGCAGTTTCTAACTGAGTTAAGACTGCATTAGTATTGAAAAATTTGCAAGGAAACAAACAGGCATTCAGTGTTAAGAGATATTTGAAAATGCCAGTAACAATAAAGGTCATTAATAAATAAATGTAGGCCGATATATTGTAAAACACAGAACAAGAAGGGAATGCACAAAGATTAATAAGAATGGTTTCACAAGGCAAAAATTCTTTTGGTCATTGCCTATTAGCCACGGTAATAATAAGTAAAATTACTTAGTTTGTGTTTGTGAGTCACTGGGAATGCAGTTGCTGGAGAGCCTGATACACAGACACTTTTTCCCACATTCGTCTCAAAACTAAGACAATACATGACCCCACAAATACTTATGTTAACAATTTCTCGTTGTTATAAGAGAGAGAGAGAGAGAGAGAGAGAGAGACAATGCTGAACATCTCAGGTCAGAATGAGCAACCTTTATGAAGAAGCCAGCAAATCCCCAGCAGAATACATCGTTGGCTCGAGCAAAATAGCGAAGTCAAACCAATGAGTTATAATGTCATACATCAGGGAACAATGGGTCTGCTAAAACATGACAGGCAATAACAGACATGTACAGCTACACAGATTTAGTAGAAAATTACAAATAAAGCACAGGAAGCTCAACGACAAATAGATTTATAATAAATAAGAATTAAAGTTGGGTTACAGGCAAGTCATTCATCTTTTTTCATATGAGTACAAAATTCTGAGTTACTACTTGATGTTAGTTTCATTTGTCAACGCAAAGATAGTTTGTCGTGATGACACCAAAGCTCACATTAAGATATGAGTTCAGCAAATATGCTGAGATAGGCCGTGTGACACAAAGATCATATTATTATTAAACATATTACACTCTCTAATTATGTTGTTGTTGCTTCAAATACTACTTTGTGACCTGACATTATATGACAGATGTATGCATTTTCAACAATTATTATTTTCACAGAATACAGCGATACTCAGAACAACAAAGGTGACAAACATGAATATTGTCATCATACTTCTTCCCCAGAACACAAAAGGTCTCAAGCTTGGAGTCTGACCAGTTTGCCAATGAGTAATACCTGCATTGCATTAGCCTTCAGCTGTCTCAGAGAGTAGGGACATGTAATGGGTCAGTTATTAGTATAGATTTACAGTCTATACTCAGTTACGCTTCGTGGCTAGGAAGTTAGCTTTGTAAAAGAATACGGGATACTTGTTATTAGCAGTGTAGCAGCGTTTTTCTCCAATTAATATTGAATAGGTTACTAGCCACTGTTTTTTGCAATTGTTTGTTGTCTTATTTCGCAAGCTTGAACACTTCTGTGTTTCATGTATTGTAATAACACACAAACAGTCAGTGAGGACTCACTCTTCATGGACAGCAGTGTGACCATCACCACGACATAGCTGGTGCACTCATCAAATAAATGGCAAAACATGGCTGACACAGTCAGGCAGCACGAAAGCCGACAGGACCACATATTCATCTGTGAATGGATATACTCCACAGTCATCTAATGAATTGCTTCTGCTAATATTATCATAATTGACTATAAGAGGCAAGAACATGGTCTGCTTCTATATTCGTAACATCTAAATTGGTTTCTTTCACCAATGCAGAGCGAGCTGTAATGACTCGAACAGTTCGCCAATTGATGCTCAACTTGTCAAACATCTTCGACAGATGAGCGACAAAGCTCTACATCTTCTTCGATTCATGTCTTAACAGACGGTGTACCTGTAGCATTCAAAATGCTGAAAGCGACACACTATCAATACTTGTTAACACCAGATGTTTTAGTTCAAATAATATTACCCAGTTCACACCTGTCTCTTTCGTCGAAACATCTGAGCGCCGAAACTACCAGTTTGTCTTCGAAAGCAGTAATAAAGTTTTTCCGAGGAAGAAACAACAGATCACAACTTTTCGTCGTGCCCAAACCATTAGCAAGGGGAGATCTTTCGGTACATTTCAAAGCGTTCTGTTGACCAAATTTTGCTCGTCTACATCATTTTCATTTTTCTGACTATTTTCAGATTTAGCAGCCTACTTTCTCTTACCGCCTTCATTGTTTTCTTGGGAGCTCCTCAGCTTCTTCGCGCAGTCGTTAACGGAATTTGATCTAGCCCGACGTAATCATTCGACAGCGCTGGAGTAGTGACCGTGAGAGGCTTTCCGTACGAATACGAACATCATGATTCATCTGGGACACGACGCGTCGCGCGCGTTCAGCAGGAAAGGAGTAGTAGCAAAAAGCAGTTGTTGAAAGTGAGAGAAGACAGCAGTTGTCCGCGAAAGAAGCCAGGCGACAGCCAGCCGAGAGCGCCTTCAAAACGATCGACTAGACTCCAGTCTTCAGTTTCATCTCGAGAATCACTCGTTACTGCATCATCCAACAGAGCACTACCCAGCAGAGAAAGACGAACGAGTTTGCTCCTTGAAGCCTGGAGCACTTGTTATTTCATTTCATCTGTGCCAGAGATCCATGCCATTTGGTCATCTTCGTGTTCGAGCAGGTGAACACAGCCTGCTTAGTTTACACCAGCATTGTCATATTTGGTGTTATATTGCCCGCATGTATTATAAAATCTCTCTAAGATGACCATTTGCAGTGGGACTTATCTGGCCTGTGCTCATCTCCACGAAGGCAGGCAAGTTGGGTAGTTCCTCTGACTCATTTACTTCATTCATTTTCCTTTCAGTCGCAGCAACTATAATTCTTTTAATTTACTCAATAAAGACGCAACATTTCATGAGCAAATCCTCCTTTCTTTTATACACAGTTACTCACAATTAAATAGTTAATGTTGTTCTGTCTGTAAAACAGAATCAGGGGAAACATGTAAATGAAGTATCTAAACAGATCCATGCAGTGTTGTGAACAGTTGTTGTAACCTCTGTTGCATCACATGTGCTACAGCATGAGAGGGCCTGAACCCGTCACACACTGTAAGCCCCACAGGTACGTGCCATCTAGCAAAAATTTTACAGAGTCAACCTCAGAATTAGAATAGATCTATTGTGATCACGAGAGAAGAGACTGTCGCACAGACCCACTACGCCAGAGGCCAGAAATCAGTGTTAAAAATCATTTCGCTTCGAGGACAGTGCTTAGGCCTGCTGTACTCAACATAGTTCTTGCTTCGAGAATATGCAGTCTCACAATCTTGCCATACTTCTGCTTGAGCATTAGCTGAAATTCCTCCGTGAGGGACTTAGCCTGCATTTCGGAGAATTGCCTAGGCGCCACGGACAAGAGAGTCAGTTGTACACGAAGCCTTCAAAACCAACCAGAACGTGAAATTTGAACTCACTTTCAAAAGGAATATTTTTACAAGATCTGAATTTCAGACGGCCCATAAAGACAGGTTCATCTTCACAGAATTCGTATAATCAGACATCCGACTTCAAGCTCAGCTCGCGTAAACTTTTTTCACCATTCAGCAAACATTTTTTCGTTTTCGCATTTTCAGTGTCTAGCGACTAGTCGAAAATTCACGTAAAACCAAACAAATTTGCTGTCGCACGAGGTAGTGAATTTTCAACCAAGATATTCACATCGGCACGCAGAGCAATTTCAATCAAATTCAAGTCTCAAGAGACTCCACGTAGTTTCATAAACAGCACGGGCTTATACTCAATCACCAAATTTCAGAGACTCCAAAAATTTCACACACGGCAGTAGCACTTACTCTCAGTGGGAAACCCAAATCAAGTCACCTTACATCACTTATTAGTGCATTCATCTGTGGACTGATCACTGGTTCGTTGTAATTTACCACCGATAGCTGTTAAACACGGAGCGCGACAGGTGTCTCCAGCCAGCGTCTTTCACATATTGTTTTATCAGTGTCTCCCTCAGATCTCTACTGATCAACTGTCTATTCAGACAGATCCATAGCAGTTCGAATTGAGTGTTTCAGGACTTCCTGCAATTGAGTTTTTCGGCATGTATTGACCAAAGAAACAGTCCAGAAAATCATTGCCGTTAGGTTAACAGAGCTCGTCAAATGAGACTTCAAATTTCTATCCGCCGGAAAGACATGGGAGACCGTCGCAAGATCTGAGAACAAGCCCAAGATCAGTGAGCTCGCACAGGTGAGCAGCGAGAAAGAATCGTGCGGAGAGACAGCAAGGCTCGCCCGCAGCAGATTTTGCAGTTGAACATCAAGAACGAAGAATGCAGCAGAGAGAGAAGAGAGATAACAACACATTCGCGACAGAATGACAACGCCACCACTTCGCCGGCGGAACAGCTGCTTTCCTCGACCACCATGACAATACGAGCCCGTCGAGCTGAGCGCTGGAACGCCAACTTTTCAGCTTCATCACTAGCGGAAAGGCACTGTTGCCTACCATGTTCTCGCAGCACAGCCGCAGGCCAGCAGCGAAGGCGTGAGATTACTCGAGCGGTGGAGAGACGCAGCCAAACAGCGCCAGACTCAACGGAGCCAGGCGGGCATTACAAATGGCTCGGCCTTAGCGACACGAGCGTCACTCAGTATCAAAAATTTAGCCAGCATTTCGTGTTACCAGCAAGTTCAGCATCAATGGCGTTGCCGACAGACATGCGGGGATCACCTCGTGAAGGATTCAGGCGGAAGACTGCCTCTTCTCAGAGATCACTGCACTGGGAACCGGGCAAGCCTCAACTCATGATATATTAAAGAAGACGAGTATTTTTCAGCTCGCACCTCTCTCTCAGCAAAATTGGTTTCACAATGCTTGAAGTTTCCAGTAGCGCGAGATTTTAATAGATCTTGATAAAGTCTAGGTTATGGCCATTCCCATATAAGCTCAAACAACAGCAAATCAGCATTTCATCGCCGCCCATTATCACAACCGTCGCTGCTTCTTCTCACGTAGTTTCTCCACGAGGTAAACAATACGCAGACGAGGACCCGGGTGCCATCTTCTCAGCCCGACAGAGTTTATAGTTAGTCACAAATCTAAATTGTCATTTATCGGTAACAAAGCAATGATACTTCACGTGTCTGTTGAGTCACAGCACTACTGTCACTACCTGTAAGCAGTTACTTCCTCAGAAAAGAGGATTGCCTGGGACAGACTAGTCTCACAAATACGACATTTAAATATTGAGCTCTCAACATAAGGTAGTGAGCCAAAGCCACACTGTTTGAAAATAGCTCGCCGCGCCGCTTCCGGCCCGAGCGCGCGCGGCCCTCGATTAAGCCTCCTGATTCACCAGTGCAAATTCGTCACCATTACTGGTACAGCTGTACGCATCGCCCGATCGACGCTGTCGTTGTCCTTCGAGAGGCCTGACGCCAGCGCCGAGCACGCCGGCATCTTCCATTCAGGATTCAGCCGACCTCTTTCGGCGCCGCGCATCGGCAGACGGTCAGTGCAGCTCAGCAGTGCGCCCGCAACCCGTGCCTGAGCTGTCATTGATATCAGCGGCCACGTTGATCACCTCTTCTCACTTGCCACTGCCGACGCCACACTGGCACGAACTACAGCCGCGATGATCATGGTACGAAGACGCCTTCTGCTGGCGAAAGCAGCAGGCCAGGTGCCGATTTCAGTCATCGGTTCGAGGCGAATACGCAATTTCCAGGTAGTTACAAGAGCTTCTAGAGTCCTGGAATACCTGTGCCAATTACTCACGCCGAAGAATGGGCATTTCTACCAGAAGGGAGTCAGGGCTCTTCCTTCCGAGTCGAATTTATCTCTTGTCATTTTCTGCTTAACTTTTCAAATACACAGTTAGTAAGGTCGCAGAACACAGAACAACAGAAAAGGAGCGGCACTTCGCGCTCACAGCCTGTTGTCAGGCATGTAAACAAGTCGAGTCGCTCTTCGTGCATTTTGTCTTCGGGGCCGAAGTGAGAACGTCATATTTAGCATAATACGTCGAACCTCATTTCCATTTCAGTTTTCTGCCAATATCACATTTTAGTTAGTTTCTTTCTTGATGAACATGAGTCATAGCATTCTGCCCCGTGATGGTCACCGTAAGTCGGAGGCACCGCCAGATGTGGTCACGTTTTCATTCATACTCAGCAATTTTTCTTTGTTATTGTTGTTTTTCTTTCCTTTCTAGCATCTGTTTAACAGATTTTCCGCATTTTAAAGCCACTTATCATAACATTATTGATGTTTATTTATATTATACGAGTAAGAGGACGAATAAATTAGTTGCATTTAAAGGTTGTTAAACAAACTCGTGAATACGCAGCCAACACAATCAATAAAACGAAATGGCTGCATCGCGAGTTAAGATGCAGCCGAACTAGTTAGAAAAGTCAACACATAGTCAAGTCATTGCAGTGTCATTACGTGCGACGTCACTACAAGAAACTGTTTTATCGCTGCAATATTTTCAAAAGATCAGATTGATCAGATAGCTCGGTTGATTAGACTGGCGAACATATGTATCACCTAATTTGTTTTCGTCGCCAAAGCATCTAACACGGCCTAATAACAGATGGCTTCGAAATAAATGACGGGCCATACAGTGTTCTTAGCATTAATGTGAGCGTAGTAGTTTTTCCATTTGCGTGATATAGCAAAGCCCATTTTCTGCCAAGAATGTTGTGACATCAGTTGATATCAACACAAAGCCTGAATGTTTCATGCTTTCTTCTGTGGGAAGTTATTATAGCATCAGCAGTTCACAGTGTCTGCCTTCTCACCTACCCATACCTTAGTTTATTTTACTAGAATAGTTCATTATCAACATCTGATCTGTCTTTTGTCAGTCAGAGTTATTGACATTTATCATGATAACAGAAGGTATGAGGTCACTCCTGTTAGCATCTCACTGTCCTTCTGAAGACGTCTTCAAAGGTGCAATAGTTACTTATACTCGCAGACCCAGTGAAGAGCCTCAAAGAATACTTGGCTGTGATTCACCCTGACATGACTATGCCTGCTTCATAGTGCCTATAAGAAAGGGAGCAGTAAGGCAGCTGGGTTGTTGCGGGAGAAGACAGCAGTTGTCTGCAGTTATCAGACAGCCACAGGGGGCAGTTGCCGAGAAGAAGCGTTCAAATTGATCTCCTTGATGCCAAATAACTATAGCCTTCAGATGTGATTTCAACTTAGTTTTCAAACAAAGTGTGAGCAAGATTGCTGTTTAGTGTTTGTTCAGAAAGCCTGAGTAATAAGAGCCTTCGGCAAATTTTTCCACAGAGGACTACTAGTCGATCACATTTCCAAATTAGCATTGCAAGCTCTCATCATTTCACACCATTTTCAATGCTTGCTTAAAAACATAATTCTTGATTTACTAGTGTTTATACATTTCATCAAGTAGATTTTCAGCTCCTAATCCTCTTTTCTTATACATTTTTACTAGTACCAACAGTGTTATTGTTAAAGGCTCAGTAACACCACAAACCCAGTTTGCACCCTACAGGCTAGCAACGGTAACTTACTAATTGCCTTGGAGTTCTGACTTCATGAAAGGAAATCGTAAAAATAAGAAAAGGGGAGATTTAGGCTAGCACTTTACTCATAAGGAAATGTTATGTAAACACTTTGGGCTAAATTAAAGAATAACTATATTTACAAAAGCAAGCATTTGAAGGAAAATGAATAAGTAAAATTGATACATTTTGCAATTTGCCCGAAGATCCTTCGCTGAGTCTTGAATAAAGCAAAGGGCACAGGCCAAGATGAGTTCACTCCTATTGGGTCCCTCTGCAAGAGATTTAATAGCATGCCAGTGAATAAACAATATAACACCAAATATGACCTGAGTTTGCACTGAGGGCGCCAAAGAGTCGAGGAATGAATGACCACTTTTACACTCGAACTCAGGACATTGGAAATGGCACGGGATATACTGGCACAAGGACAGAAATGAAATGCTGGTACTCCAGGCTTTCTGAAGGGCAAACTTTCGTGACCGAAAAGTCTTTACTCGCACTTTACCTAAGGGGAAGCTGGTCTCTGACGAAATAAGGACGAGGAAGATCACGTGTGTATGGAGGTACTTTCCCGAGGATGACTGGAGACCGAGCCGGAGTCGGACAGGGAAAGAAACTCTTCTCAGCCACAGCTGCATCACCCACCAGATGTAATGGCTGTCCTCACGACTCTTCACGCAGACTAACTGCTTGTCTTCTCCCATAATCAACTAACTGCTGCTACTGCTCCTTTCTCATAAGGCACGAAGCAGGGCTATGAGTCAGGTCTGGCTGCAACTGCAGCTGTTCAGCGATTCTGGGGTGGGGGTTTTCCTAGGTCCGCGGGAAAGACACCTGGGCAGCCATAATTGCCTTTAGGAAGGCTGTCTTAAGAGGATTAGAAGTTAAAACCTCTTTAAAGGGAGGAAGCAGTCATCCTCCTAGCTTCTGTTATCTGTGTCAATCTCAATATCTGTTCCAGGTAAAAAGGGACAGATCGGAATGTTGATACGGCTCATTTCTAGTAACAAACAAAAGGTATAGATTAGTTGGGGGAGTGAGGTGCACTAAAAGTAGACTGCTGAGTTATTATAATAGCTTCCCACAGAAGGTTATAGGTTTCATTCAGGCTTGTATGTTGACATCCAAGCAGTCTGCACAGCTGCTGATTTACTGCATTCTTCTCCCAACAAGAAATGGAAAACTTTTACTTTACTCTATCCTCACGCAAATGAAAATACTTCCATCACATGAAGACAAAGAACTTTTAACATGGCCTATATTAATTCCTTCAAGCTTACAGTATAATGCTGTTTTAAGATTACTGTGAACAAGATCATTTTGAGGCAGGAGGCAAAATTCTAAGGAATTAATTTACATATGTCTCCTTAATTTAAATCAACAAGGCATGCAGTTAGTACAGTCTGCCTTGAAGAGGCTGTTATAACGATAAACAGCGTTTATATTTTAGGCATATCCTTTATGATACTGTAATGACGATACATATTCGCATTGGTAATTGCTTTTCAATAGTTCAACACATCGCCAACTTCGACAGTTGATGGCCGACCACACTGAGGTATTTGACACAGGGGCGCAAGAGTATTCACAGGTTTTAATTTGCTAACCCAACTACGCTAATTTTATGCGCCCACTGTCCACACTGAAAAAGCATGAGCTATAACAGACACTCAACGTTATGATGGGGTGAGCAGAAAAAAAGATGCGGGTCTGGAACAAACAGAGATCTTAGAAGGAAGGGAAGAGAAAAAAAATAATAATAATAAATAAAAGAAAATTAATAGATGTTATGGAAGGAAAACGCATCACATCTAAAGTATGGACATCACTCTCGATACAGTAGCATTTGTAATCGATATGGCAAGAGTCTATGACCATGATTCATCAAAAGAAAGATAAAGAAATAACCAAAGAGTAAATGATATTGGCAGAAGTGAGCACATGGAAATAGAGTGAGGGTTTTATTGTGTTAGGGCGGAATTTATCGCCCTTCGCTATAAATTACGTCCGACTATCACTTCCACAGCCCCAGGCTAGAAAAGTAATCTGAAGGGCGCGACTTTCCAGGAAGAGCGACACACATGCCCTGTGCCACAAGTATAGGGCTAGCTTTCCACTCTGTTGTTCTTAATGATTTATACATTTGCGGGGAATGGTATCCTGCAATTTACTGCTCTGTGGGGATGATTGAAGAAAAGGATTAATAGGGAAGGATATGACAGTTCCTTGAGGAATGGAAGGAGACACTGGAGGCCTGACTTCCCCTCTGGGATTAGAGGTGCCAAGACCTTCGAAATGAAATGGTGGCACAGGTGCCAGGAGCTCTAGAGCCTTTGTAACTACCTGAAATCTCCACGCCCGTGGTAATTACCAACCATTCCACGGGACAGTCAGCCCTCGGTTGGGGGAATCGGAGGGTCGAGGGCCGAGCGGCATGGAGTGCCACCTGGGCCTCGTTGCTGCAACAGCTGACGCAGAGGCTTTGGTGCTGGAAACCTACCATGATCCATCGCATTCTTGTAGTTCATCGCCGCGAGATGGCGAACTTCGACTTGCAAATTGCGCCGGGCGACGTGACTGAGGCAGAGAGGAGGTGGTCGGAGGCGCGTGAGCGGCGCTTGCACAACGACCAGCTCAGGCACGGTTACAGGCCGCACTTTAGCTGGTCCTCCATTGTAGTCAAGAGGAACTGCTTACCGAGCGTGCTGAAGGGTGCCAGGTCGGGGAAGAGAGGGGGTCCTGAGCTGGATCCCTTGAATGGAGATCGGGTAGTGCTCATGCCGCCGGCACCAGGCAGAGTCAGGCACTATCAGAGGTTTCAGCTCGCCGGTCAGGACGGACGAAGTTGGAACTGCTCGGTGCATGCAAGTGGCACCGCAAGGAATTTGGCATTCTCCCCGGGAGGGTGATCCGATTAAATTTGGCACTGGAATTGATCGGGAACCAATCGAGGGGGCCACCGTACATCGAACTCAGGTGGCACTGGCAGGACTGCATGTCCTCCGGTACCCGGGGCGCCAGTCTGATCGAGGAGAAGCAGGAAGGATTATCATACCGGGAATGATTTGGGGGAATGTGACCTCCCAGATTGTCGTGATTTCTGTGGGGACTGAAAGTCCTGTCCCAGGAAGACGTCATAACTTGGGATGGTCGCGCCGTAAGATTATGCAAATTGTTGATTGGTGAGGTTGTGACCAATTGGACCGTAGAGCATCATTTAAACCATTTACTTCCTCGATCGCGGATCAGTTTTCGCGTTATTGATTTATGCAGTCTATAGGGAACTCTTCGTTCCTTCGATGAGGGAGACGGAGCTTCTCGAGTCCCCAGCCGCCATGACTCGGCGTGAGGTGACTACTCGGAGGGCCACGTGAGGCGTGGGGCCTTTCGGTGGAGGCCCAATGACTTGGGATTGTGATGGCCAAGGCGACGGTGGAGTCTTCTTGATTTATGATTGTTTGGGCATTTAGGCCCATGGAGAATGGCCATAAACCTTGGACACTGTGCAAAAGGTCTGGCTAAAGTTCTTTCATGCTTACTATGAGGGCGCGAGGCGAGTTATTGGGGTGGCTAAGTTAGAGAGTAGAGGTGCCGCTTTTTCGCACTGTTCAGAAGACATCTGCCTTCTTGCAATAATAAAGTAAAGTTAGTTTGCCCTAGTTCTCATTCTTGTGAGAATTTGATCCTCTGAGGAGGGCGGGGATTTATCTTCCACCTACAGATCCTTCCCAGGTGCAGAGTCCCACATGCCTGAGCTATCCGGCAACACTCGGTGAGTGTTGCTGGGGCTTTTTCACTACATGGGTGGCGAGGCAGGAGGGCGAAGTCAGCGCCCAAATTTAAATTTTTGAGTACCTAGTGGTGCTCGTGGCCCTTCGAATTGAGCCATTTTGCTAATGCCCGCTCCAATGGTACGCCTAATCGACCAAGTCTGGCCTTCTTCTCTCTGTTGCTCTCTCCAACACCCTCCACCGCCGGGTAATCTCAGACACTTTGCAGAATCGCCAGCACGGCTTCCCAGTTTCCCTATCTTCTGCCGTAAAGGGCATGAGAAATGCAGGGCCTTTCCGCCAGGAATTTATTGAGAATGGCGGGAGAGTTCCCCGTGCGAGGTTCCACTCCAGGACTCGTTCGGCCCTTTTTCGCCATATTTCAGTCTCGGACTCCGTCCATTTTGTCATGAATGAGTGAGTTTGGCTGAGGGCACTAATCACCGGCGAGGTGGGTATGTTCTGGGTTTGGCCTGCAACATCTGGAGCCTGCGGGCCCGTTTCTCTCTCCTGCTGTTCTTTCTCCCGTTCTGATAGTTCCAACCCGCCTCTGGGCAATTCTTTCTCTCTCTCTCAAGACGCTCTTTCTCCTTCTCTCGCACGCTCTTTCTCCCTCCATTTGGCATAGTCCACTGGGTCTTGAACCCAGTCTCTCAGATCTTGCTCCTGATAGTCCCATGCCCTTCCAGCGGACACAGAATTTGAAGTCCGTTTCATTGGGCTCTGGCATTAGCCTCCTTGAAATAATGGTTATACGGACTGGACTTTCTAACGAATCAAATACTGAAAAGACTCAATTGCAGGAGTCTGAAACACTCACCGTTCAGACTGAGGAGGAATGGATCTGTCTGAATAGACAGCTGATCAATAAGTCTTGAGGAGACTTTGTTAAAATTTACTATGTCTCGGAAGACGAATTCGGATTTATGTCACGCCGACTTGGCTGGCTGTAGTGTGAAATTAAGGAGTGGTTCTAACTAACCAGAATGACAGTCCCTAAGGGCTGATGGTGAAATACATCAATATAATGTTCAAATGACTTAATTTTGGGTTTCCCAGGAATTAGAAATTACCTTGTGTATCGTAGAAATTTTGGAGTCTCTGAGATTTGAATTTGGTTGAGGAATTTCACTTTAGCGACATAGAATTTTAGTAGAGTCTCTAGACTTGAATTTGCTGAGGAATTCTCACCACGTGCGATGTAGAATTTTAGTAGAGTCTCTTAGGACTTGAATGTTATTAAGAGAAATTTCACCTCGCATGCATTTAGAATTTTATTTGCTTCGTCTGGTAGGGACTTGGAAATACGATTCGTCCCTAAGACTTAGAAAATACTAACGGAAAACCTAAAGAAAAATGTTTGCTGGAGAAATGAATGAAAAAGTTTATGCACACGCAGGCACGGGCAAAAGTAGGCATCGTTTGACAATCACCGAGTTATTTTTTAGATTCTGTGTGAATGAACCTGTTCTTTATAGACCGCCTGGGATCTCCAGGGAATTTTTCTCCGGGAGAGGATAACAGGCAAATGACTCAGTACTTCCTTGAAGTGGAGTTCAAATTTCACGTCTTTAACACCTAGTTTGAGTTTTAACTACACTTATAGTAATTTCAGTAATGCAAGCGATCATCTTGTCCCACGGGAATTTATTCACGCCAAATAATAATTCTTCTTAATCCGAAATGCAGAGTAAAATTTATCACGGAGGAATTTTCGCACTATTCCTCGAAGCAGAAAAAAATATGGCAAAGATTTAACACAGAATAAGACTATCTCTAAGTAAAAGATATGGCAAAGATTTTAACACAGGGGAATTTCGCACTATTCCCTCGAAGCTAAAGAATGGTTAAGCACTGGTTATTTCCTAACTGACTATCCTGAAAGTATATGCATTAAGGAACTTAATGCGGCAGTTCTCTTCTCTCTCGGTGAATACATGCGTCCCTATTCCTAATTTAGAACAGTCACGACAAAAAAATTTTTGCTAAGATAAAGACATTACTATGGAACCTCTTGGTCTGTGCTCTGATAACAGGTTCGAATTTGTCTCGTACCCAGCTTAGCTTTGCTAATAGCTGATCTGGCAAGTTGCAACTGCAATAAAGCAACACTAGAGGGAACTGCAACTGCAAAACGAGATCCTGGCAAGGTCGCCATTTTTTACGCATTTCCCTGGGTTTATGGTATTTTACAGGCAGGCAACGGTAACTTTATTTAATTTGCCTTGGAGTTCTGGCTTGTGTAAAGGGAAATCATAAAAAAAATAAGAAAAAGGGGAGGGATTTAGAGCTGAAGACTTATCATAAAGAAATGTTACGTGAACAATTGGGCTAAATTAAAGAATATAGTTGCAAAAGGCGCATTTAAAGGAAAATGATAAGTAATTGATGTAGGCTTGCAACGCCCAAAGATCCTTCGGCTGAGTCTTGAATTAAAGATAAGGCATGTGGCCAAGATGAGTCCACTGCAATGGTCCATCTGGCAAAGAGAGACTTGACATAATACATGCCAGTAAAGGAACAATATAACATCATGACTCCGAGCTTGCACTGAGGTGCCAAAGACTCGCGAATGAATGACCACTTTGAGACTTTAGAACACAGGTGACATTGAAATGGTGGCTGGCATTGGCACAAGGACAGAAATGAAATGCTGGTACTCCAGGCTTTCCAAAGGGCAAACTTTCGTGACCGAAAAGTCTTTTCTCGCACTTTACCTAAGCGGAAGCTGGTCTCTGACAAAATAAGGATGAGGGAAGATCACACGTAAGGTGGTTCTCTCGAGGATGACTGGAGACTGGAGTCTGAGTCGGGAGTCGGACGGGGAAAGAAACTTCAGCCAGCTGCATCACCCGCCCGTATGTATGGCTGTCCCTTACAACTCTTCACGAGACTAACTGCTTGTCTTCTCTCCCATAACTAACTAACTGCTGCTTACTACTCCTTTCCCTTATAAGGCACGCGGCCAGGGCTATGAGTCGTGTCCAAGGATGAATCATGGCCAGGTGTTCAGCCATTCGGCAGGGGGGGGGGCGGGGGGGAGCCACTCTCCGCAGGTCCTGCCAATGTTCACCTAATCAGATGATTTTTGGTCGAGACGTTAAAGGTCCATTGAAGATTCTTGCAGAGAACTGGGAAGAAAAGCAAGAGGAAGTCCAAAGAGAATATGTGAAGAATTTGAGGAAAAGGTTAAGGGAAATTAAAAATTTCTCTTTAGAAAATCTGAAAATAAGTCAAGAGAGAATGACAAGAAGATATGATGCTAAAGACTGAGCTAAGAAGTTTTAGTGTAGGACAGCAAGTTCTAGTGTTCTTACCAGTGAAAAGATCTCCCCTTATAGATAAGTTTCAAGGTCCTTATAGGGTAGTAGGGAAGTTAAGTGATCGAACTTATGTGACTGAAACACCAGGAAGAGTGTGAAGCTTTTGAAACCTTACTGCTCAGAGACTAAAACTGAAACAGTTTCAGTAACATAGATGATTTCATCTACAGAGGACGAGGATGGCTACGAATTGGGAGCTGAAAGCAAGATGAACAATTCTTCCATATTGGAAAATTTGGAGGATAAGCTAAAACATCTGAGTGTTGAGCAAAGTGGTGCATTAGTGAGGTAATTAGAAGCTTCCCTGAAATTTTTGCAGATGTGCCTAGGTGCACCGATCTGACAAAACATGAGATAAAGATCAGAGAAGATGTAAAACCTTTTAAACAGAGAGCTGATCGCTCATCACCCTTTCATCGAGATGTTTTGACAAAAGAAGTTGAATATTTACTGTAGCATGGATTAGCAGAACCTAGTTCAAGTCATTACAGCTCTCCTTCTGCATTAGTGAAGAAACCAGATGACTCATTTAGGATGTGTACAGATTATAGGAAACTGAATTCCATCAGTGTGGCCGATAATTATCCCTTGCCTCTTATAGATCAATTACTTGATAATATTGGGCAAGCCAAGTTTGTTTCCAAGATAGACTTGTTGAGAAGTTATTATCAAATTCCCTTAGATGAGAATGCTAAGTTGCTGTCAGCTTTCATTGCTCCTTTTGGACTGTATCAATACACTGTTTTGCCATTTGGTCTGATGAATGCACCAGCAACATATCAGTGAGTGATGGATCACCTGCTATGATCCATAGAAGGAGTGGGTGTATACCTTGATGACATTGTGATTTATTCTAATACATGAGAAGAACATCTGAAGATTTTAAGGAAAGTGTTCAAGAAACCACGGGAAGTAGGACTAACAAACAATTTACAAAAAAGTGAGTTTGGAAAGGCAACTGTTCAGTATTTAGGATTTGAAGTTGGAAAAGGCCTTCTCACTACTGTTGATGCTAATGTAGAAGGTATCCGTATGGCTAACGCCCCCTGCTACCAGGAAACAACCACAAAGATTTTTGAGCATGGCTGGATTTTATAGCCGATTCTGTCTGAATTTCTCTGCTATAATAGCTCCCCTGACAGATTTTGTATCCCTACTCTGTAAAGTTGGAGAACATTTTTGGAAAGAACAATGTAATTGCAGATTATTTATCCCATTGTGAATCATTGGACTCAAACCCAGGATAACTAATCTTCTAGGGGGAGGAATTTCATGATGTTACCTTTTAATATGTATATCATTCCATGATTTTGATATATTTGTTGTTCTAGTTATCATGTGTTCTGTGAAATAATGATAGTTGTTGAAGTATCATATGTCATGTAATGTCAGATCACAAAAGAATTAGTGATTTAGATAACTTAACAGCATAATTTAGAATTAATAATATGTTTTAATAATAATGTAGTGCGTGATCACGCATTTTGTCTCCCAGCAACATGTTCTGTACTCGAGACTCCGTATGTAGTATTTTGATTTGGTTGTCATCACGACAGATAACGCGTTGACAAGCAAGGAATAGCAATCAAGTAGTATCAGGTTTTGTCTCATATGAGAAAAAGATGAATGATTGCGCAATGTTTCATGTACTGTTCTGAAAACCAACTTTGGTTCTTCGTTTTATTTTGAAAGAGTGCCGTTTATGACTAGCCAGCTTGCGTCTATTTTGGTCGGATTGAGATTTTGTTAAAAGCTTTGTCCCATACAATTTTCTGCTCGAGTCATGTATGCCTTTTTGAAAGTAAATGCACATGTCTTGATTGATTATGTCATGTTTTGTAAGATTGCATTGTTCTGATCATGTATTGTTCTAATGCATTAGTTTTGACCCCAAAACATTTTGCTCAGGTAATGATGTAATTCTATGGGGATTTTGCTTACAGCTGGAATTCATAAAGTTTGCTCATTCTGACTTCGGAGACTGTTCATGTTGCTCTCTCTCTCTCTCTCTCTCTCTCTCTCTCTCTCTCTCTCTCTCTCTCTCTCTCTCTCTCTCTCTCTCTCTCTCTTTCTTCAAAAGAGAAATTTATATATAAATATTTGTGAGGTCACTGGTATTAATCTTAGTTTTTGAGATATGAATGTAGGAAAAGTATGCAATGGCTCCTATCAGAAGTGTGTTTTATGAATCTCAAGCAGCTGCATTTCAGGTGATTTTGCAAGTTTTCACAAGCCTGTGTAAGGTAAAGTGAATTTTACTTATTATTACCATGGTATAATAAGGTGTATTAAGAAATTTTTGCCTTAGTGAAATTATTCTTGGTAAATCTTTTGTGTATTTTTGTGTGTTCTTGTGTTTTGCAATCTCTTCATTTTTCACATTTTGTATATTGGTGATTTAACATTTATTTACTTAGCATTTTAAATATCTCGTGATAATTTAACACTGAGTACTTAATTTCATTTTCATTTACTAAAATTTTTTTTCAAATACTGTGTAATTCTTAATAGTTTAAATTTTGCTTGTTTAATTTCTTGATAAATTAAAGATTTTTATGATTTAGTTTTGGTTAATAATTTAGCTCAAGAATTAATTAAATTTTGTGTTGTTTTCAAGTAATAGTAAATTTCTTCAGATTGTGAATTCTAATTATAAATTTTGAATTCAAAAATAAATTTTTGTATTTAAAGCAGTTAAAAAAAACAGTGTCATTCATTGACCACCAGTGAATAAGATTATTTGTGTGCATAAGGCAAAGTGATAAACATTGTTTGTTCCTTTATTTGCTGAAGTGAATTAAGACCAGGGAAACCATTAAAGTTGTTTGATGGAGTGATGCCCTTTTGCTCTAGTATATTTCTTGTTTAATTGTTGATACCTCACACTTGTTCTGATAAACTGAGTTTGATTTTTGACATGACTAATAAGCTTTTCAAGGGATCATTGTTCCCTTTAGAATACTCAGTCGTAATTTTTATTGTTACGAGAGTTCAGGTATCTGGCTGAAGTGAGGTAATTTTTAATTCTGTGATTAGTCGTGTAATAACCAGGTACTTGGTACATCATGACTATAATATATATATATATATATATATATATATATATATATATATATATATATATATATATATATATATATATATATACATTTATATATATATAAATATAGTAATATATATATATATATATATATATATATATATATATATATATATATATATATATACATATATATATATATATATATATATATATATATATATATATATATATATATATATATATATATTTATTTATTTATATATATGTATGTATATATATATACAGTATATATATATATATATATATATATATATATCTATATATATATATTGTCACGATGTGTACCAAGTACCTGGTTATTACACAACTGAGTTTGATTTTTCACATGATTAATAAGCTTTATAAGGGATCACTGTTACCTTTAGAGTGCTCAGTCGTAATTTTTATTGTTATGAGAGTTCAGGTATCTGGCTGAAGTGATTAAATTTTTAATTTATATATATATATATATATATATATATATATATATATATATATATATATATGTATATATGTGTGTGTGTGTGTGTGTGTGTGTATGTGTTAACCGCCTGGTTGGAGGGCAGTCTTTATATTGAAGTATCTGTTTTAAGAATAGAATGTAGCATCTCACCTTCCTTGAGATGTTTCTGGTAGTCGCGGCCTTACCTTGGGTCAGCAGATCCCTTCTCTTTTCGGCATAAGCTTCTCTCTATACCTGTCTTTACACAAAGGCCTAATGGAATGAGACACTGTCATAGGGAACTAGCCTTTATTAACAAGTTTTAACAAAATTAACTCTGCAAAAATTACTGTTATGAAATGGAGGGATTCACACCCTCTATTAATAGAAGACCCAGCTAGAGAACATACTGATTTGCAAACAACCATAGTCATTAATTTATGCCAAACAATTCTAGTGATTAATACCCTGATCAACAAACAAAGTAATAAGGTCATACAGACCACAATAAATGTCATATCGTAATGTAAGAGTCAAATATACCATTTCCATATTAATTGCCCTCCAGGACAATATTCGAAATTCCTGTAGGAACAAACATATTGTAAATTAAAACTTGAAATTAATATGCATAATCAAAACAGAAAAATGGGCAACTTCATTATGTAGACATCGATCAGGTTCACTGCAGCACTATATAAAGTCTGGAAAAATACGTGTTCATGAGTTTGGTACTCACGTTCTATGTCCTTAAATAACGTATCTTCATACTGACATGTTCTTTTGATCACTACACACCAAGTTAACAAGACATCTCCGCGGTTATAGTTCACGGTAGTTTCTCCCCGAGAGCCTTAGCGTTCCTCTCGTTATATGTCATGGGGGGATCGTACATACGCACGTACATACATTTCCGGCTCATTGGTTCAATGATCGAACGATCACATTGTATCTATGCGCTTCCGTGATCATGGCCAGGAAAGCACAAATGCATGCATCAGATCCCAAATGCATACGTCAGACATTCCTCGACGCCAACACCACTGCATCTGCAGCGGGAGCGCCACTGCTAGATCAGCACATAGTTCTTTCAAAGTCACCCTAGACTGTTATATATATATATATATATATATATATATATATATATATATATATATATATATATATATATATATATATAATTCAATTCAAATTCAAAAATTTTATTGATAATTTACATCAATATGGAAGTATAGTGTTCCTATATCTTCCCTTTCCCAATAATACAGTTATTCTATTTTAAAATACAATATGGTTTCCCTTACATTTTTTTAATAAAATCAGTTATTTTATTATTATTAATTTTAAAACATATTTGTTCATACAGATCTGCAATGGAATCATTTCTGATTCCATCAAATTCTTTACATTCCATAATGTAATGATACAACTTATGACTTTTGTCTTGTTTACAAAATTTACAAGGTACATTTTGTCTTTATTAAATTCCCAATAATACTTATATCCCAATCTAAGTCTCATAACCCAACTATCAAACAAAGTAGATCGTTTTCCATAAGTTACATTTGTTCCTTCAGAAATTTTCAAATAATGATATAAACAATTACTTCCCTTTTCCAGTAATAGCTTAATAGTTAATAGCTCATTTTGATTTCTAACTGATCTTATATGACTTTTAATATTATTAAGACTTATTAATTCAAAATATCACTTTCATATTTTTTCTGCCCCTATTTAGCTAAATTATCTGCAATATCATTATAATATATATTTACATGGGAAGGCATCCATATAAATTCAACTTTATTATTATTTAAATGAATATTATAAACCAAATTTCTACATTTATTTACAACAGATTTATAACGAGGTTCTTTAGCCTTCAATGATTTTAATGCACTTTGACTGTCTACAAAAATAAAAATATCTTTCCTAATATCAGAAACTACTTTTAATCCTTCATATATTGCACATAATTCAGAAACAGTGCTACAATTTGTTCCTTCTATTTTAAAACTTTCTTTTTTTAACTCACATTTTCCATTTTCATCATAAACACATCCAGCACCATGTTCACTAACCGATCCATCACAATACATATGAACAGAATCAATCTTTTTACATTTATTGATTTTTTCTAAAAAAATAATATTTTAATTCAATAGTATCATACTCTCTCTTTTTATAATCCAGATTTTCTATATCTATATTTATACATTTTAAACTCCAAGGACATATAGATATTTTTTCTTCAAATAAGTCACATAACGGACTCAAATTGTACTCCTTCAGATTTTGAAGTAACTTTTTGGTATATACATTGATTTTGATTTATCAATTCCATAATATATATTGTGAAAGTACTTTTCACCTCTCCTAATCATTCTCATTACACATCATTGTTATTTCTTTTATTCTATCACACACACTGGGCATATTTGTTTCCATTCTCATTACTTCAATACAGTAGTTTTGGACAACCCAAGACAACCCTTAATGCCTCATTTTGAATGAGTTCCAATTGCCTTATCTTTTTTGTTGGAAACAACGCCAGAAGTGGAGCAGAATAATCAATAATTGACCGTACGGTTGTCAAATATATCATTCTTAACAATGGGATACCAATTCCCTTTCCACAATTTGCCAATACTCTTAAAGGTTTAAGTCTACTAATACACAAATTTTTTACATAGTCTATATGTTCATAATTATATTTAAATCCAATATTAAAACCTAAATATTTATAAGATTGTACCTTTTGCAGTTTAAGATTATTCACAACTAAATCTGTTTTACATTCTATTCTTGACTGATATTTACTTTTATTAATATTAATTATTAAACCAGAATTAATACATAACTCTTGAATATATATATATATATATATATATATATATATATATATATATATATATATATATATATATATATATATATATATATATATATATATATATATATATATATATATATATTTATATATATATATATATATATATATACATTATAAGGTTTTAGTGCTTGTTTTTTTGTTTGGAACAATCGCTCTCCAATTGTTCTCTTGCTGAGGGTGTGCTCCTTACCTGGTAGTGCTTGTTTTTCTTTGTAGTTGGTGACATCTGCCGCTTATATTTTCGTTAGCATTAGTCAGGCTTGGAATAGCAGCGAGTCTAGTTCTTGACAGCATAGCAGCTTGGAGAATTTTGGAACTGCAGGTATTTGCTACCTGTGGCCCTCTGTAGTTTGAGGATGTTGATGGCTGAACCTTGTCCATCAATGGAGCAGTGCTGTTCCTGTTTGACAGCAGCCTTGCTGATGCCCTGACTCTGTCAATCATCTGTATTTTTCAGATATGTTCCTATTGGCCGTCATAGGGCAGTTTTCGATGATTGCACGGTAGTCTTCAATGATGTTCATCCTCTCGGACTTTTGATGGGGTCTCAACATCACTGTGTAGATTGTTTGTGGTGATTTTGTACTGCATGAAGTTAATCTGTTAAAATGCAATTATTCCTCAGATACTGTTATATTATTATCTTGCTATTTT